>NW_006430735.1:5244254-5286399 GCF_000325575.1 Pteropus alecto
CCAGTTAGGAGCTTTTGGGGTGGAATTCCAGTTACTGTGGAGGCTAGTGGTCTGAAGTGAATGACTTAACCCTCACAGGCCCCTGCTATGCCTCTCTAGGTCTTTCTGACCTTGGATTTTATAAGAATCCAGAAATGGTCTTTTCAGTTAATACTGAAGATGCCTATTTAATAAGAAATACCAATTTAGTGTGTCTGCAAAATACATAAACAAAATTTTGCCTCGCCCCGAATTTTCCAAAAATAAAATCTTAAAATAACTTCAGACAAAAGCAGCTTCACTCTTCTCTGCTCTTCATATCTTGAAGCCTTATTTCATTCTACCACCTGTCAGCCAGGTGGGTGGTTCAGTGCCCCTTCCTTCTACCCCGTATAAATGAATTTTTCTAAATTTAAACTTATTAGTGATCGGTTTTCAATATTTTTATAAATACCAAAACCTTTTTGGTATGTGAAAGATTACTCAGAATCTTGATACATAAAGCAGACAAAATTTATATTTAATTCAGCTCTTTAATATTTATATATTATAGAAATATATATAAATCTACGTATTTATATATTTCTGGTGAGACTGAGTTTGATAAACTCTGCCCATTTGGCTCTGTTTATAGCCATCATCAGCTTTGTCTGCTCCCGCCACCCCCACCCCCCCTCTTTCCCAAAACATTTCCCACTACAGGAATAGATCAGTCCACAGGAAGTCGTGTAGAATGCAGTTCAGGTTGGACTTGATCCCATAGGCACCTCACCCCTTCACTTTGTCAGTGAGGTACATGACCATGGTATGTGTAAAGGAACTGTAAATGTGAGCACTGAAAGCTAGTGTCTTAGGTCTCTACGTCGACCGTGCCCCTGGCCTCTGTACTTATGTATTAACTGAGTAACTCGTAGAGTCTCTAAATAAAACTGAGGCACAGAAAATATGTCTGTAAATTTGTAGGATAATGCTACTGAAACAGAATGAATAGCACTGTCTCGTCAACTTACAGTAGTATTATTGGTTCTCTTAGTTCACAATGTCCTTGTAAGTCCTATATTTTTCAGAGTCCTATATATGAAGTGCCCTACAAACAAGTTTCATTCCCCAGTTTTCTGCCTGCTTGAAACACTGACAAGATTTACTTTTATCTCCAGATTTTATTTTGTATCTGTTTTCAGAAAACAAAGTATTATTGTATTTCCATGAATACTGCAGAATCAGTTCCAGCAAATGTTTGAGAGATACACTGGGTTGAATGCAATTAAACAGCTTTATTTTCTACTGAACTTCCGAGGGCTGTTGTTTTTCAGACTAGCTTTTTATTGTTGTTGGAAAAAAGTGACATTCATTAGTAAAAATAAAAATACAACAGAAGTCTAGTAATAAAATCTTCTCTTTCTCATCTCAAAAGTTCTGACCTTTTCCCACTATTAAACTTGGAATATCCTTTTCGATTTTCTATATTCATTTTTATATGTTTCAGAATGTATATTTGTCCTTTCTTTTTTCAGAGTTGGGACCAAATTATTCAGTCTGTTCGTAACCTTTTTCACATAACAATATCTCCAGATTTTTCTCTAGTGAGCACATGCAGGCCCACCTCTTTTCAGTGGCTGTGTAGATTCCATTGTATGGCTGTTCTATAAGTGAATCAGTTCCCTGTTAAAGTTTAAGCAGACCTTTTGCAGCCTTCTGCTATAACAAACACAAATCTGTGTGCATGTGAATGAGAGGTTCTTATACAATATAGTTTTGGAAGTGGAATTGCTGAATAAGAGAATTTTTTACATTTTTAATTGTGTTTGTTTTATTAAGTTGCCTTCCAAAAGAGGCTTTTTCTTATTTGCACTTCCACCAACAGTGTATGATAGTCTCTCTCTCTCTGCATCTCATTCCATGCTTTTGAAATGCTTTAATATGCTCGCATGCATATAATCCTCGCTGAGTTTAAATTATAGAATATTTCGTGAACTTATTAGATCACAGAGTGATGCTGTTGGTTGGTTGGCAGTTTGGTTGCTTGGTTTTTGTGGCAAATCGGATGAAATCTTAGAAACAGTTTGGGAAATGCTGCACTGAAAGGACATTAAATTATTGACATGACACTTTATTGGGAACAGGAAAGAAAATCAAGCATGCCAGACCAAAAAATATGATACAAAAGGATCATAAGTAAAATATTATTTTAAATTACAAGCGAAAAAACACAATTCTTACAAATTTTATTACATCTCTGCATATTAATGCTTCCATTCCAACAAATGTCTTGGAGAATGGGGAGAAATAATTTATATCAGTGTTATTGTGTTTATACTATGTGTATTAACCCGACAGTCAGTAGTGTCTTTTGACTGCTAATTTGCTGGAATGCCTTGGGCAAAGTCATTTAGTCCCTTAGGTTTGGGCTGATAATTTCATCTTTTTTTATTCTTTTTTTAATATAGAACCAGGCTAATACACTAACCTAGATTATCTCAGTCAACCATAGATAATTTTAATACTAGATAAATATTTTAATGACAATTACAATAATTATAATTTTTACTGTTCATTAGTGGTGATAAAGTATATCTTTTAACACTCATCTATCATTGCAGACAAGCATGAAACTAAATTAAAAGGCGTAATATACTTTCAAGCCATTGAAGAAGTATATTATGATCACCTCAAAAATGCTAATAAGGTAAACATCAATTTTTAGATTCCTCCAATTTGAATGCATAATTAAGTTGGAAAATGTTTCTATTTTGAAGATATTTAGATTTGTCATTCTGACATAATGGATAGATGTTATCAGAATGGTGCTGGAAAAGTAAACATAGATTTGATTCATGTAGATATATCTGATCTTTTTGTGAAAAAGAAGTCATGGTGAAGTGAGGAAGTATTCTGGACATATTCATTTGGGAGTCCCTGCCAAGTGACTCTTTGCTAGGGTTCTAACAAGGAGCTACTACCTACTTATGAGAAAGACTCTTAGTAGGGCTAAGAATAACAGTTATTATTTATTGAGTACCCACAACCAGCTAAGTAGCTGCTAAGAGGATTTGACAACTCTCTGTGAGAATTCTTATGCAGAAAGGCCACAAAGATAGACAATCTTGAGAAAAGTGTTGGGATGGGGGCATAGGTTATACTAGAGCAAAAGTAATTCCTATATAGATTTCTATAAATTGAAACTTTTAATGAGGAAGAAGCCCTCACATATGTCTGTGTTATTTAATGTTAAAATGTCAAGATGTTTCTTTCATATTTTTTTCCTGTTTTGATTTTTAGAGTCCTAATCCTTTACTCACGTTTAGTGTCAAGACACATGACAGAATCTACTATATGGTAGCCCCATCGCCAGAAGCCATGAGGATCTGGATGGATGTTATTGTTACTGGGGCAGAAGGTTACACTCACTTCTTGTTGTAGTGAACTGGAGCAATAGTCCACTTTAGGGCAGACTGCAATAATCTCTTACAAGAATAAAGCCATATTCAATCCCACATGGAAAGACCCAACAGACCCATCCCTTCAACTGTGTGTACTCAGAACTCCTTTCATATTAACAGGAAGTCACTTGTAAAAGAAAAAGAAGCATTTTTAATTCAAAGCTTGATCATAAATAGCAAAATATTTAAAGTGCCTATGAGAAAGTAAACACTATTTTGGTAAATAGCATCACTTATAGGAACATTTCTTATGAACTATTTTTATCAATTGTTGATTTTGGTGGCAAAATAAACAGTTTACAAAATGTACATACTTGGAAATATGAAATTATTTTAGCATCCAAATCATTGACATTATTGGTAACCAACTGGCTTTTTTTTAATGAGGAGCATTTTGCTAAAGATTATTTTAAAAATATAAGCAAATAAGGGCTTGCAGGGAAATATCTTTTAGGAGTTTTGCCCTAATTTTTAAGTACTGCACCAAAACCAAAGACTTGACATGATTTCTGTTTAATAGTAGTAGCTTCGAGTGATGAACAGCATTTAGTGTTACTCCACATTTTGAAATGATACTTTGATGTCGTCAAGTGCCCAGGAAGTTGACTTTGTAGCGTCATCACCAGCATAAGCTACTGTACACATAGAGCAAACCACTTTTTGTAAAAAAAAAAAAAAAAAGAAAAGAAAAGAAAAGAAAAGAAAACAAAGCTGTGTGTTTTAGAAAGAAGCAGCCTTAGACATTCTCTCACATTGGGCAATTAAAATAAAGAGAATATTTAGTGTTAGGAGCTTCTTTTGTTAAAAATTTCTCCCTTCCCAGTGCTGAGAATAAAAGTAACCAGTAGCTGATTCGCTTTATGTTGTCTGATTTTTATTTGTTATGGAACACAGTTGCTAATTGCAGCCTCACATGACATAGCTATGAAATCAGAGCTGTTTTCACCAAGGAATAGACTAATTAAAACACTTATTTACAGAAGTGGTGTAGTTTTATAAAAAGGCAAATGAAGTTTAACAATGTTCTTTTTCATTTACTATTTTATTATGTATTTCTTTACAATTAGCCTTTGTTTTTTAGAGTTAAATTAATTTTTGTGGAATGAAATGACTTCAGGCAAGTTTCTTTCATAACAGTTTTTCAAATGCCATTTATCCTGGTTTGTCAAGTTGCGTGTGTTTGTAAGTATGAACTTACAAACTTGGCAAATGAATAGAAGTAGAAAATAATGACTAGTACAAGGTGAAATGATTAGATTAGAATTGTCTATAAAATGTTTGTCAGGCCTGACTGGGTACAATTTTTTTTTTATATTTGCAGTGTGCTTTGTGTACATGTATACATGTTGCCAATAATAAGATTTTGCAACTGGATGACACATGATTTTACTTGAACAGTGAAGGACAAAATCACGATTGCAGAAGACGTTTTTATAATCTGTTTTTTCAGAGATTGTCCCTAAACTCTGTAATGATCTAAAAGAGTGAAATGCAATTGCTAAAATTTTCTTGATTAATGTAAAAATATAACTTTCCTGTACTGTACTTTACTTTCTTCATAGGATTGTAAAGATATTCTGATCAACTCTGTATCTTGCATGATGTAGTAAACCTTTTAAACATGTGTGTTAAAATATATTGAGTTTGGATTAAAATGTTGACCAGATTTCACATCTGAAAATAAACTCATCTCTCATTAGGAAGTTACCTATTTGGTAACATGATGGGAGTGGGTGGGGTAGATGAATCAGCCAAAATCAATTGTAGAATTTACATAAAGGATGTTGCGTGCCAAGATTTGATTGGTAGTTTATGAAGTGAAATAATTAGAAATCTCTGGTCATGTTCCTGTTGCTAACGAAATGAGATGACTCCTTAAAAATCTGACACTTTATTGTCTTTTTGCACAAATGCAATTAGTACTGAGGATTGCAAGGACTGTGTTCACTTATTCTTTTATATAACAAGGAACAAATTATGCAGTTATGAAGTAAAGCTCTAGGGCTAACTTGGTGAGGACTTCATTTATCTCCCTGAACTAAGGCAGCAGATTACAGAGAGAAGCTGCCCTCAACAATATGTCCTTTCACCCCTGTTAATGAAGGCAACGTTTAGGTCAAGGGAAATGAATTTGTCTACTTCAAGCTCATCACTGTCAGTAGAAGTATCTTTACTTGACACTAGCCACAATTTTTCTTGACTTGTTAAACTGAAAAGAGTGGAGAGAGGAAATGATCGATGGGTTGCCCTGCTTTCTTCGTGCAGTGTTTTTCTCACTGTGAAGACAATTCAGATTTCTTCATTTTGATGCACATGAAATAGAAGAAGACCCACAAAAATAAAAGAAGAGACTAGGGATAGGAATGATTAAGACTATTTGCAATTATCCAAAATATGTGGAGAGAAGTATTTATTGTTAAGCTTTAAGGCATAGTGAAGTGATGCACACTGGATGTAACCATACCAATTTAGTCCCTTTGGAGTCTACAACAAAGCTAGTGGAGAACTGGCAAAACAGCTCAGCAAACTTTGGAGTGTGTCCTGAAATCAGGCAGCTGTCCTTACTCTCTGTTTCTGGCCTTACACCTCTCAAGAAAGAAACCTATTCAGTTTTTATTTATCCAACTTTTTTTTTTTTTTTTAACAACTACAGCACCTGGTCTTCCTGGGTGGTCTCCCATCCAAGTACTAACCAGGCCCTACCCCGCTTAGCTTCTGAGATCAGACAGGATCAGGCTTATTCAGGGTGGCATGGCCATAGACTATTCAACTTTCCAGTATGTTCCAATAGGACAGATTCTCAAGACTCCAACTATAGGCTGGATTCACTGTATCTAACTTTTGCCTTTAACTCTAGCACCAATCATTGCTCCAGTATTTATGACCAAGATAGTAAAGTGGCTTTACTCAAAGTAGTATACCAACCACAGTAACTTTTAAGTAGAAAAAAACTAGATAAGGCCTAATTTGTTGATGCTCGAGACCCTCAGGAATTACTCTGAAGAGTATCAGAACTGGAATCCAGAATGCCTTGTACCACAATTTATTCAACCATTTTTCTGTTATTGACAATTCCATTTTTCTCTTCTGTTTGCCTCTAAAAATGGTGCTGTAGTAGATAACATGCACCTTTGTGAACTAGCATTGTTTTCACTCCTGTTAATGAAGGCAACATTTAGGTCAAAGGAAATGAATTTCTCTACTTCAAACCCAGGATAGTCACAAACTGGTCAAAAGTCACTGGGAATAATGCATATTTTAAATTGTAATAGACGTGGTCAGAATCCTCGACAAAAGTGTTTAGCAATTCTCACGCCCACAAACGATACATGTGTGCCAGTTTCCCAGCATCCTTGCCAATCTGACGGATAGGAAAAATGGCATATTACATTTTTTTAATTCACATTTTTCAATTAGTGGTATTGACATGTTTACACCATTAAAATAAGAAACATTTAAACCTGTAGGGAATTTTTATGAGTTTATTTGAGCCAAAATGACGATAATTGCCCAGAAGCAAAATATCAACAGGTTGAGAAAATGCTCCAGAGAATGACAGTTTTGCAGCTTATTTTACACATTAGAATGAAAAGAGGAGACGTATAAAGGATTTCATGAAATTCATCAGTGGTAGATTAGAGGGGGACAGGAGAAAGCAAAGCCAGGAAATCACTGAGATTGGATAACAAGTAAAATAGAAACTTCTTTTGCATTGGTAGGTACAGGGTAATTAATAATTAACATTTACAGCACATAGAGATGGTATTTGGGGAACACAACAATGAGGATTTCTGTGGTCTCCTGCTCTAGTGCAGTAGGTACGCCTCGTGGAGTCTGGAAAAGATTACTCTGACATTTCAAAGGTATATTATCTTAGATGCAAAAAGACAATAGACAGGCTCGCTTGAGGTAAAGGCTGACCTTTATCAAGGAAGCTACAGGCCTACAATGTGACTACTTATCATGACCCATTTTAGTTAGGAATTTTTACGTCAGACCACCCTGTGTGGTTACTTGGTCTAAGTTTTAAGGCCTGCCATGCAGGGCTCCCCTGAGCTTATCAGGTTAAGTGAGTGACCCCTTTTTCATCCACAACACATATGAACTGCCTAGTCACAGACATTGGCCGATTTTATTGGAATTACATATTTTTTGAAACATTTCTAGGAGCAGGCTGAATAGAAGTTATTAATTTTGTTTTCTGTGTTGTAAAATCAATTTTTTCTAAACTCTCATTTGACTAATTCAAAAAGCTTAAAACTATATACAAACATTTTTATTCTTTATGCTTTTGGGCTTTCAAATATTAAGAAAATCCTTTCTGTCCCCAGACTGAAATATTTTATCCTGTTGGTTTTACTCTCCCATTGAGACTGTTTACCTACTGGGATTTATTTTCGTATATAGATTTAGGCAGGAGTCAGAATAATTAAATATTCATGTATATGAAGAGCTAGAACAAAAATTTAAAAAAGGAGCAATGAATATTTTTATCCCACTCCAGGTATCTATAGGAGTATTAAGGCCAGATGTTGAAAGCATTTCCGATATAAGTTAAAACTGTCAGGGGGTGAGAGCGACTTGTAAGGCAGCAAGCCTGGCATTTTATGCTTATGCTCACTTGTGACTTCCTGTCGATGTTTCCTACATAGGAATGTTGGGTACGGTTCCTCTCTGCGCTTCTTGCACTGGAATATCTACATGCCCACTGATAAGTAGTTTACCCAGAGACCACTCAAACGTTCCAAATTGTCTTAGACAAAAACTCCCTAAGGGGAGATCCAAGAGCCCAAAATCAAAGACTGACAAGGGCAACGAGACTCTGCGCACGTCCCCTCTTCGGGAGTTGAAAGTCGCCCAGGCGCTTTTGGCAAATCCCGGCATCCAGCCGGATACGCACGCGCAGCCTCAGTTCCAGGCCGCTTTACGCGTCTCGGTAGGTCAGCGCGGGACGCGGGGACTGCTGGGAAGATGGCGGGGATGGGCATGGCGGCTTCCGCGGCTTGGGATCCTTGCTGGAGGTGGGGCTGGATGTCCGTTTCCTTCGGCTTTCACCGTAGTTTCAGTACGTTACTTGCACGGAAGCCCGAGCATGCGCCACGGAGGCGCCCAGGTTAGTGTCGGAAAGGGGGGAATAGGACGCATTCTTTCGAACATCTCTGGTTTCGTCCGTTCCCGTACAGTATGTTTTCGGCGGCTCATTCAAAAATATTCTTTCCCCATTCTCAGTACCCCAGTTCTGGATGTTTTCGACAATTCTTGTAAAGGCTGTGAAGAGAGCTCTGCGGCGGCGCCGGGGTATCCTGGACAGCCCCGGCCCTTGCTGGCGTTTTTTGCTCTATAGTTTAATGATCTTGCTGTCTGCCTGCCTTCTTTGCAGTGAGTTAAATAAGAAAAATTAATATGTGCATTTAATGCGTTTGATTATTAGTTGCTTTTCTTCCCTTTCTCTGCGAGGCCTAAGGGATTTACAGATCGTGACTATGTGTTAAGATGCTTAGACCTGCCCTCCCTTGACTTGAGGGAATTTACAATTTGAACATTTTCTTTGTAAAAGTGTAGATTCTGTCATCAAGCCTAATTGCTAGTTTTGTTTTCTCAATGCTTCTGTTCAGTGAAAACCATAGTCATTGCTTGACAGAGGAAACTAGAATTTAAACCAAAAACCAAAGCACCTGAGTATTTTCTTTTTCTTGTGTTTGGTTCCTCCCAGTCCCCACCCCCCCCCATTCCCACGCTCATCTTCCCGTATGTATAGTCTGTCTTTCTGAATTATGCCTTTTTAGTTTCTGATTCTGTTGTGTTCACACCTTGGCCACACAGCTGTCAGATGCATGATCGCTTGGAATGGAAATTGTCGTTGCAGATACTCTGAGTTAAATTTTTAAACGTATGCAATCAGTTTAACTTTCATTCAGTTGTACACAGCCAGAAACGTGATATATGTGTTTTTCCAGCCAAGTATGTCATTTCAATGCACCAGAACTTGAGCTAATCCTTATGCAAAGATCATTTATGGATATAATATTAACCTATCTACTTAGAACTCACCAAGATTAAATATATTATTGTCTCAGGGAGAAATTTCTGTGTTGGGAAGTAATATTGAAAAGAGGATAGAAAGGATTTTTTGAGTGTTGAGCTAAGGAAATGGGAAATGAACATTTTTGCTGATACAATCTGCCAGCAAATGTAACTGGCTCCTACTAGCCCTGTTATTCACTAAAAGTTTTAAATTTGGCATATTTTACTATGCATTGAAACTTTGAAACAAGTTTACTTGTAGAAGGAATAACTTTAAGGCTTCTAATCCAATTTTTAAAAAATCAACTCAAATCCAAAACAAGGAAAACTTTACCAGCTCACATGGAAGAACTGAGAAGTTTTTGTTAACCACAGTAAAGTGGAGGAAGATTTCATGTAATATTTAAAAAAAAAGAAGATTTTTTTGGTCCAGAAAAAGACTGTAAGGAAATACACAAACTAATTTCTTTAGAGGGAGGAGTCGGATTATAAATGGGATTTTGGTTTTTAAATATCTTTCTATCTTTTTTTTAAGAGCAAATACTGATTTTATAGTAAGGAAAGAACTTTAAAAACAATGAAATGGAGTAACCTTGTAAAGTTTACCAGTTGTGCTGTTGTACTTTGAGCTAAGATCTCTCTGTACTAGTCACAAGGAGCCAAATAAGCAAATAAAACAGTGATTACAGAGTCTTATGAGAAATATTTTCCCAAAAATGATACTATCATATTTTTCAAGGTTACTTGTAAAGAAACTGCTCATTGAGTGTACTTTAGCTAACAGGGAATCATGATTGGCTGTTACCATGGCCCTTAATATGATGAGTGGAAAGGGAATCAGTAATAAAATAGGCCTAGCACCTCCACCTTCCCAAGGGCAGACCAAACTTGTTTGTCCCTCTCCACCAGAACGTAGAGCATGCGAAACTCCTCAAATATTAAAAAACTAAAAAGAAGGCAAAAATTTCACGAGAGGGCTAAAATTAGAATAAGTAAATCTGAATGTTGAATGATACTATTTAGGACAGATGATACAGCAGCAACAGTAAAACATTTTTGATGAATCTCTGTCTTATTGCCTTGAAATTTCCACTTGATCGTGTATTTTGGAAGAATCAAGATTGAACCATGGTCAAAGAAGGTACTGATTTTGAAATGATTTTTAAAATATGCGCAGACTGTGACTTTAATACTTCAGGTCTGTTTTTGCTTGCTATTAAACGGAAATAGTATTTGACATCAGTTTGACAAGAAAGTTAAGATTGAAAATATATATAGTTTTCCAAAAACTGTATTTGCAAACTATAGTTTATATTTTTTGTACTTTGTTTAGCTTTCAGACAAAAGACATCAATCTCTTTCCTTAGTCGACCAGACCTTCCAAACCTGGCTTATAAGAGACTAAAAGGCAAAAGTCCAGGAATTATCTTCATCCCTGGCTATATGTCTAATATGAATGGTACAAAAGCATTGGCGGTTGAGGAGTTTTGCAAATCTCTAGGTCACGCCTTTATAAGGTAGGAACAACACATTTCAAAGAAAATGTTACTGCCATATAGCATGGCATCAGAGAATTCTGCTCTAACCAATTGAAGCAAATATCAGCATTTTTATAGATTAATTTGTTTTAATGGTCTGTAAACGTTGATATTGTGATTTTAGGGTTCTTGTAAATGCAAGCTTTAAAAGACTTTTTTTGAAGGTCTTTGTGCCACACTCAATGCTGGCAGGAAAGAAAACTAGTGATAACTAAGCTCTTTAGCTACAATAATCTAACATGACAGCAAACCAATATACTAGTTGGCTTTCTTATATTTTGTTTTTATATTGTGGTTTTTTATTAGGGATTTGAGGACTTTTATTTGATGACTGTTTATTACCTTTTAAAATGTTTTTAAAAGTACAGTAAGTTCTCGCTTAATGTCGTTAAGTTCCTCGACTTCAAAACAATGTGTAATGAAATCAATTTTACCATAGGCTAATTGATATAAACAAGAGTTAATTTCCTATAATATCTCATCAACATTATAACAAAACATCCTTGAACAAAAACGACATTATTGGAGGACCTGCTATGTTGTAAAATTAGTACTGTATAATTCACATTTCCACTCAGTTTTCTCTTTCCCCTCACTCTGCAATCTGAATATGTATAAGCATAAATAGAGAAATGTGTTGATTAACTAACAGTTGATTTCACAATTTATATTTCATACTGATAATTATTTTAGTAAATAACATGTTTACATTGTTGTTGTTAGGTTTATAAAAATAATTTAGTGCCTGATTTGCCAGAAGAGTTAGTATGGTTTAATAGAAAGTCATGGCCTGAAATTCAAGAAACATGGGTTCTAGAATCAATTCTAGCAGTAACTGTGACAAGATGAGTTAGTTAATAAACACTGGGTCTAGTTTCTTTATCATAATAAAGGGGGAAGTTGGATTAAAGATTATTTCTGAATTCTTTCCTAGCATTTACAGCCTAAAAATCTATTCATCTAAATTTTTAGAAGAATGGTTTCAGTAACGTTCGCTCAATAGATCTAGGAACTACAGCTATTAGCAGTAAAATAATAAATATAAATAAACTTTTGGACTTTATTTAATATATTAGAAGTTATATCTATTATATGGATTTAGTCTTTTTCCTTTTATTAATTCATACTCAGAACTCTTAAAAGTCTATCTGACTTAAATGTTATTCTGAATACTGGAATATCTTGCAAGTAGACTTTCTAGCACTGTACTGAGTGCTGTGAAATATACAAAGAATTATAAAACTTGGGCATTGCCCTTAAGGATCTTTTATTGAAATGGGAAAACACAGGATAAAATACTTATGAGAAATTGGGCAAAAATACTTATCAAAATGTGATTGTGTCGAAAGAGCAGTAGACTTAATTGTATAAGGTGAGAGAAGGAAAACTGGGAGGTTAAAGTGGATAAAAAAGGCTTTATAAAGGAACATCAAAGAATAATTAGGGCTTGGGTAAGAAGGAAAAGCTATCCAGGAAGGGAACTACCCTTAGCAAAACATTATAATATCAGAAATACTGCCATTATTCTCCTTTTTTTTCTCCAAAAGATTTTGAATCAAGAAATTACTGTTTTTTAATTTAAATTGAGACTTTGGGAGCTATAACCAGTTCCTGTCTCCCTATGTCAGTTTTCTGCATTTTTGGATACATGTGAAATACACTTTCTTTTTAAAGGTGTGTTAAATAATCATGATGAAATTATAATGTGTATGGATTATTAAGTGGTACTGTAGCCTATATATATCTTTATAAACCTTTATAAAGTATAGCCTTCACTACATATTTTTAATTTGATCAAATTCCTCTGGGACTTTGTCAAAACATATTGCAATCTATCTTGTTAAAAGATATTTTATCTTTTATTTATACTCCAGTTTCTCAGTTTACTTTTGTGATTTTGGCTGTAAAATTCAGATCTTGAATGAAGAAATGGTTAGTTTTGTATATTTATACAAGAAGTGGTACATATGGGTATTTGGAATATGTTTTCTTAACATCCTGCCACCATGCCAAAAATAAAATTGAGTCAGAGCTAAAAAATATAACGTGTTTTTAGGGTTGATATTCTCTCATAGTTATTTCTAATAGAATTTTTAATTATAGATTTGGGAATATGTCTTAGAATATTGAGGCGGCTGCGACAGACTTTTGTTACTATTTCAAAGTCCTAAACCGATGAGTATATTTGAATTATCTTTGTCTTTTGGTAGGGTTCAGCAAGAATGAACTATATTTTTCACTTGTAACCTTTTAGTGTCACTAAATGGTTACAATTTCCTTTATGAAGGGGCTTTACACTTATTTTGCATCTTCACATATATTTGGAAAGCAGCTGTAAAAGATGCAGCGAGTATAGGTGTCCGATTGCCCACCAAGGCAGGGAAAAGGAGGATTGGCTGGTGCCTTTCTCCCTGGTCTGTCTTCAGTGTATCCTGGACTGAGAGAAAATAGTAACTATGATTTAGACTTCAGCAGCTGCCTCATTACACTATTTCCCAAGGATCCAAAATCATTTTACTATATTCCCAAAGAAAATTTTAATTTCTTCTTTCTCCATCACTTATAAATCTCTTATCTGTAGGAAAATATGTATATGCTGTATATCACTTATACCTACATGTACACTAAATTTACTAGGATTTATTTTCATCAGATTTTAAGAATCAGAAACACGTGGAAGTTCTAAATTTGAATAAAGTAATTCTTCTTACTTTTATCTTCTACTTCTGTTCCTTTAGAATGTATTGTATAATACACAGTAAGTGAGGTTTACATGCATAGCCACTATGAAGAGTGCACAACAGAAATAAGATGATAGTTTTTTTTCCTCCAAGATCTTGCAGTCTCACAGGAATGAGGCACAACATATCCACACACAGATTGGCATGTAAAGCAGTATATAATAAATTGATTGTGACTGATAAAAATGAATTCTGTGTTGGAACTAATTTAAATAATAAATTTTGAAATGAATTCTGTGAAGTTCCATTAGGTAGAGATTTTTTTCAACTTGGAAGACTTTCCAACAAAAAAGATTCATTTGGACTAAGCTCTGAGAAGAGGATATTGGTAATGAAGATGATGGGAGAAGATAATCCAGGTGAAGGAAATAGTATGAGACATGAAACAGACAGAAAACAGCCTATTTTAGGAACAGCAAGTTGATCAATTTGGCTAAAACAGTAGTTTTCTCTGATGAAATGATAAAGAGTCAATCTGAGATGACCAGAATATAATGGTCTTAAAAAAATAAGGCTGAAACACTAAATTTTTATGTTTTATGTCACAAGGAGCCATTGAAGTTAATGCCATATCAGTAATAATATTTTAGGGAAAAAAACGGATCCATTAAGACAGAGAATAGAGTCACGGAGGCACAGTTAGGAGACTACTCTGATAGGCTGGTTTTAAGATAACAAAAAAACCTGCACCAAGATCCTGGTCTTAACAAATGAGACAAAAAAGGATGAATCTAAGAAATGAGAATGAGTGAGGATGGTGCAGGGCAGGCAGTGTTCTATACTCTGGAAAAACAAACTTGAATAAAACAGCCCTGACATTCTAGTCATAGACAAATATTCAAAATTCGATTAAACACACAGTATGGAAAGTGTTAATTGAGAACATACAAAAGAAAGGGACTGACCTGTACTAAACAAGGCATATGTGTCAAAGGCATGTTCCTTAAAGGAGGTAACATGACTTAAAGGATGATTAGGAGTTTGGGTGGGGAAGAACGACAGCCTTCTAGGCAGTGGAACATCTTGCAAAGGCTCAAAATGCTTATCTGGGAATTGGAAGTAGTTCAGTATGACTAAGGTGTATAGTGATCTACAGGAGCGGTATAGTACTTCATGATTTATAGAATTAAGACATTGAGGAGAGGTAAAATTCACAGATCAAGCAGATTTTGAGCCTGGAGAATTAGGAAGTTGAAAGAAGAAGCAAATTAAATGGATAGGCTGGTGATGAATTTGATTTTGGTCTCCTCTTTTCCTTACACCAATTTCGTAAATATATACTAAGCACTTAACCATGTGCAAGGTACTGATCTAGGCCCTGGGAAAGCAGTGGTGAGCAAAACAAAGCCTATGCCCATAACCACCAGTTCTAGTGTGGGAGACACATCACAAATGAATAATCAAATACCGTATATAATGTCAAGTAATAGTATTTGCTATGAAAAAAATAAAGCAGGGTAAGGAGATAGAGAATGATGAAAGCAGCACAGTTTTACACAGAATGGTCAGAGGTGGCTTCTCTAGGCTTGTAACATTTGAGCCAAAGGCCTGAATCAAGTGATGGAGCAACCTAAGTAGATATCTGGAAGTAGAGTATTCCATGTGAAGCAAAAAGCTGATGTAAAACTTCTGAGGCCAGAATGTAGGCAGTATATATATTTTTAAATATATTTTAGGTATTGTAATAATGATGAATGTGCTATCTTCCTTAAGAATCAGAGAATCAAATAAATAGATATCTAGATATACATATATTTTCCTTTTTTCCAGTTTTGATTACTCAGGAGTTGGAAATTCAGATGGTAACTTACAAGAATGCACAGTGGGAAGATGGAGAAAAGATGTTCTTTCTGTAATTGATGACTTGGCTGTAGGACCACAGGTGACTTTTTGTTAAACATAATTGTTGATTATAACCTCATGATATGTGAGCTGTTTCTTTGGATATGAAAACTTATTTAATATTTTAAATATTTAAAAGTCAGTTTTGATATTTGCTTTAAAATAGTTTTGTCATTTTCACATTCTCATAAATGTAATATTTTTTATTTTACAAATTTTTTTTGTAATTTTTCTGTTATAGACTTAGTACTTTAACAAAATTGTAATTTCAATTCTACTTTGTGCTAAATATTAAAAGTCTGGGAGCTAAAGGATATAAAAGAAAAAAAAAAACATACATTCTATTAAATTACTTGCTCCCTTGTGGAAAAGAAAAAGAAATCCCTCTTTAAAACTACATGTTTTTAATTTTAGATACTAGTTGGATCTAGCCTTGGTGGATGGCTTATGCTTCATGCTGCAATCGCACGGCCACAAAAAGTTGTAGCCCTTATTGGTATAGCCTCAGCTGTAGATGGTCTAGTGACACAATTTAATCAGCTTCCTGTTGAGGTAAGTCACAGGCAACCTCACTGTATACCTCATATCATTCTTCTCTTTTTTACTTATTATGTTGGCCCATCTTTTAATTTAGCTGCTTTTTTTATACATACAATCGCTGTTTTCTTTAGTATTTGGTCTCTTGTTTAAGGTTTCCTTTTCTTTAGTCCCTTCAAATTATTGGCAGATATTGGACCCACATTAATAAAATCACACTATAAATTTTTTTTAGCAATATTTACTTTATTATTCATATTTATTTATATAGCTCATACATCATGATCTCTTCTTGTACCTCTTATTCTTATTTTGTGGCATATGGAGAATAATATCTATTCTTATGACCATATTAGACATGACTAATCAATTATGAAACTTTCATTAGCCTGCAGCAGCCTCAGATCCTCTCTCTGCAGAGCTCTCCAAGCACACACTGTCAATCAGAATTAGCACACAGGAGAATGGATTTGCCATTCCTGGCTTAGACACTTGGTTGGCATTCCTTTTTTACTCCTTATTCTCACCTTAAAAAATAAAAAGTACTTTTTCATTATTCATCAGCATAGTAAAACTAAGGTTTCTGAAATAACTGGGAAGGTATTTAGTTTATTATACTTTATTATTGGACAAATGTTTAAGCACTTCAGTTGTCTGTAAGGATAAAGAAATGGTAATAGCTGTTTATTTTTGTGTATGTCATTTTTTTGTTGTTATTTTGCAATCAATTGAACTCTCCTTGGGCATCTTTTCCTAGGGATCTAAATTTCACCTGTGAGACTAAGATCCTAGCTGGCCCAAGGCCTGGAAAATTAAAGTAAAAGTCTAAAGAAGGGATTCAGAAAGTATGTTCTCCAGGCCAGTGGCAACAGCATCACCTGAAAACTTGTTAGAAAGGCATATTCTTAAGCTTCACTGAATCAGAAACTGGAACAAGACCCAGCAATCTGTTTTAACAGGTCCCTCAAGTGAATGTTTGAAAACTCTGCTCTAGAGAGCGGATGAGCAGGAGGAGAAAGAAATAAAAAGAAGAAAAAAGCATATATAGTATTCAGTCGTAGAATGTCATTGACTTTTGCCTCAAGTTCTGCATTGAACCTAGTGCCATATATTATCTGTTCTAAGTTTATTCTTAGAACAGATAATATATGGCACTATAATATAATATATGGTTCATGTTGTTCTTCCCAGCTTAAGAAATGGTATTGTCTGCACAGTCAGGTTCTTCATATGATTTCCTATCAGGGCTAAAACTGTGAAGCTAGTTTTTCTTGCCCTTATCTCCTATTTCTGAATTTTTTTCACTTTCTTGGTTGTTTTTCATACATAGTTACTCAATGTCCTCGTGCTGCTAAATTTCCCTAACATTATGTGTCTCTGCATCTAAACCTTGGACCCCTTACTCCATCCTCTAACTCAATAATATAGTGCCTCTCATGGTTGGGAAATTATTTCAAGAACATGGCAGATTGGAAAGGAGTTGATTAAACAGTTTTTTGGTGAATATTGGTAAATGACAAGATTTACATACATTTCTGTTTATGTGTGTATATTCACATCACTCAGAGCATATGGTAGATATCCCTTAAGTGACTGAGATCTATAGTCTATAAATCAGAGTATGTCTTTGCTAATCCTAAATCAGACCAGCAAATGGTTGTTAATAGAAACATGTTGAGCCCTTGTTAATGTAAAAGCATGTGTAAGGAAGAAGCAGGGACACCAGGACCATTTCTTTTCTGCACAAAAGAAATGTTAGGTAGCCTTAACAGTGTCAAGGGAGCAGAAATGGAGATTTTTCACTATCTTCTCTAGCCCTGGAGTGTTAAGACCCAGCATTTCTCTTTGTGTAAGAGCTTGCCTTACCTCTTCACTAACTCTAATCATTGACTCCTTCTTTGGACACCAGAGGGCACAACTGTTTGAAATCCAAGCATCTCAACCACATTGCCTTGACGCAGTTTCTACTTGATGTAGAACTTATGCATGTCGTGTATTTTCTTTGGTTAATACTGTTTTACTATTTCTCAACTTTTTTTTTCGAGGATTTGGGACAAAACATTTTGTAAGGTTATTCAAATGGACAGATAATATTCAGTTCATTGGCAAATAACAGCTAGTTGGAGGGCAAAGATGCTTAACATGAAACTATTATTAATTAATTGTGTCTCAATAATTAGCATAGTTCCCACTTAATAACCAATGTAACTAAGTTCTAATTACTGAAGTTACAAATTCAGGAGTAATCCTGACTAGTTTGAGGATAACTTGAGTATCATTTTTGCTTTAAATAATTGGTTCACATGTTTTAATGCCAAAACTCCATGATATTAATATAGATTTATATATTATATAGTTTTTGAATTTCTTTAATTTCAAAGAAATTATATATTTGAGATAGATATTTAGAAGTATAGCTTTCAGATATACAGCTTTTTCCCTGAAATCAATTGATTTCAACCATGCAATTTCACTGAATGAAATCTTAGAATTTAAAAAATAATATGCCTACATATATATAGATTATACTGTACATATTTTACAGTTTAAAATCTTGTTTTTCTTTCTATATTTACAATAAATTTACAATTTTAAACATGGAAAAATCATAATATGTTTATTGAAAATTTACAACTTTTTTCAAATGTTATATATGACTTTTCTTTCCTTATATTTTTGTTTATTTTTGATAAGATGCCCACCTGTTTTTCTACTCCAAAATGCCCTTTATGTTATATTGTTGCAAGAGTTTTAAAACTATATCTTGATTTATCAGTTCTAGTTCCGATATTGCCAGAGAATTTATTAAATACACATAAACTTTTATGCTCAAAGATATTCATGGAGGTATCTGGCAGTATAAGAATAGTCAAGTCAATTATCTTAGATTGATTATAGTGGACTATTATGTAGCCTTTAAAAACTTGTCATAGGATTTTTAAAACCCAAAAATGTGGTCTATGGCCATGCTACCTTGAACAAGCCCAATCCCCTCTCATGTCGGAAGCTAAACCGGTTCGGGCCTGGTTAGTACTTGGATGAGAGACCACTTAGGAAGACCAGGTGCTGTAGGTGTACAAAATAAAAAAAATAAAAATAAATTTAAAAGCCCCAAAATATATGTATTAAATAAGTAAAGCAACATAGAAAACTATATATATATAATAGATATGTACTTTATATGTTATTTATATGAAAATCAAATACAACAGGTTCTCAAATAATGTCATTTCTTTCAACTTCATTTTGTTATAATATTGATGAGATGCCTTAGGAATTTAACTTTTCTTTTTATCTGTTAGCCTATGATAAAATTGTTTTCATTGTACGTCATTTCACTTAAAGTCTCAGAACCTATCAATGATGTTAAGTGAGGACTTATTGTACATATAAAAAAATACTCAAAGGAAATAAGCTATCATATTTATGGTTATATCCATGAGGTGAGGTAGGATTATGGGTGATTTATTTTTTTTTATACTTTTTATATGTTACTTTAATTAGGAAAATTATTTAAAACAAATTAAATCTAACTAAAAAGAAATTCTTCAAGAATCAAAAGATACCCACTTTCATTTTAAGGGAATAAGTGTAGAAATGTTGCTCAGTTTTTAGGAAGTATTTGGAAGACTTCATTGTCAGCTAAAGCAACGGATTTTTTCTAATTCCATAGGACCCTGGAAAGCAAAAACTATACATTTTTATTTATATTCAGGGCTTGATTATCCCAGTGTAACTACTGTCTTGTCTTTTCATTTTTAGTTCTATGTTTGATCCTTCTCTCTTTACTCCATCCCCATTTTTGTAACTTCTCATATAGATGCTATTTTAGTTTTATGATTTTGAAATATAAACAATTTTTATTTGTAAGAGTTGATTTTATATAATATTACTGATAACCTGAAATTACATATATTTATAATTATATTCCAAAAAATTATTGTACTTTTTCTCCCCTTCATTTTCTGTTTTAGTCAGGGTGAAGCACCACCTGATTCAAAATGTTAGGTGATAAAATTAGATAGATCTAAGTTTTGAATCCTAGCCATAACAGTTCCTACCTTTGAGCTTTGAACATATTTGACTTCTCTAAACTCCAATATCTTCTTTTGTAAAAATGAAATAATAACCAAATTATCAGGATCTTATGAGATTCTAGGTGCAAAATACCTATCGCTGTATCTTGTGCATAGTATTATTGATAATTATTATTGATACATTTTTATCTCTTTTTCTCTTCCTCAAGGACTGCTTTAGATTGTATAAGACTGTTACATGTGTTAATGTTTCATACTTTTATTTTCCTAATTTTTCCCAATAGACGAAAAAGGAAATAGAGATGAAAGGTGTGTGGAGCATGCCGTCAAAGTACAATGAAGAAGGCGCTTACCACATTCAGTACAGTTTCATTAAAGAAGCCGAACACCACTGCTTGCTACACAGTCCTATCCCTGTGAACTGCCCTGTAAGATTGCTCCATGGCATGGAAGATGACATCGTGTCTTGGCATACATCCATACAGGTTGCTGACCGGGTCATCAGCAAGGACGTAGATGTCATCCTCCGAAAACATAGTGATCACAGAATGAAGGAAAAAGCGGACCTTCAACTTCTTGTTTACACTATCGATGATTTAATTGATAAGCTTTCAACTGTAGTTAACTAGAATCAAATTTTTAGTTGGTAGATATACTAATGATCCATAAAATTGAAAGAGGGATAACAAATGGAAGAACCTGATACTTAGGTTTTTCCTCTTATCTCTGTTTTGTTAATGTCACATGAGTATTTATTTAATGATGTATTTGCACTTAAGTGAAACAAATTGTGAAGAAAGTACAGTCTTTGTCTTTATCCTCAAGGGATTTGTTCCAAGATGCTACTCCTCCCCAGGCGCCCTCTCCCCCTGCCCTGCCCCCACCTTGGATATACAAATACAAGGATGCTCAAGTCCATTATGTAAAATGGTGTAGTATTTTGCATATAACCTACACATATCCTCCTGTGTACTTTAAATCATCTCTAGATTATTTATAATACCTAGCATAATGTAAATGCTTTGTAAATAGTTGTTATACTATATTGTTTAAGGGTCAACTTTTTGGATTTTTCTTTTTTTTAATATTTGCGGTCGTGGTTGGTTGAATCCAAGGATGTAGAATCTCCAGACACTGAGGGCCGACTGTATCAGCTATTTGGAAAACTTTCTCCTTCCTTAAATTTTTGATTTTTTTCATTAAAATATTTCCTATTTTTCCATTAAAGAGATGTTTAACTTTTAATGCTATTTTAACTGCCAGCTTTTAATTGTTCTCTTGTTCTTAGAATAATAAAGCTTAACTTTTTTTGTTTGGTGTCATTATATATGGAGATTTGTAAAATTCTGATTTTAAAATGCAGTTCACAAAATATAGGAAAATAAATCTGAAATGATTAGAAAAATGTCTAAAGCATAATAAAGTCCAAAAAATATATTTTATATATTATGCATATTTGAGCTTAAAATTAAGGTAACCTTTTTAAAGGCTTAAAACTACAGTGATATAAAGGAGATATATCATTTCTAAATATTGACATATTTAAATGGGAGAATTACATCTTAATGGTATAATATTTTCATATTCTAAAGAGAATGTATTATATATTATAGCCCACCTGCAGAAACATTTTTTTTTGTTAATATGTACCTTAAGTTCAAGTAGCCAAGTGATTGCCATCTAGATCAGAGGACTTTCTGAAGTGCAGATATAGCAAAAAAATATGAAATGCAAATATAAAGGTTTTTTAATAACTAAAATGAGCTCGTGCAGTAGTCAGCTTAGATATTGAGTTGGTATTTTTTAGCTTTTAAGTTTGGACTTTAGTTCTGCTTATTTAGGTTATGTTTGTCAAAATAATACTTAGGTTGACAACATGATATAAGTATATGAAGAAGGAATCTTGGGACAAAATTCTTGTGCCAAAAGGAGTTAACATAGCAGGTCTGACTACTTATCTTCAGAGAGACCTGCTTACAAGGTTGATCTGTGGCTGTCTTCTGGGAACTCGAATTTTAGGAGGGCTCCGCCATTCCCACTACTGATAAAAGTGGCTCACTGCACCTCAACTGTCTTTGCAAACAATATGGTTTATGCAGAATGCTTGCTTTTCTCCTGAGAATCTGGAATTTTGGTAGGTGCTAGGCAGAGACTGTCTAAGTGACCAGCTCCCAATAAAAACTGGGCACTGAGTCTAACAAACTTTCGTGGTGGACAGTATTTTATATGTGCTATCACAAGTTGTTGAGGAAATTAAGCTCATCCTGTGTGACTCCACTGGGAGAAAATTCTTGTAAGCTAATGCTTAGTTTTCTCAGATTTCACCCCAGGTTCTTTTTTCCTTTGCTGATTGTGCTTTGTAATAAAGCGTAGCTGCAAGTAAAACTATACTAACAGAGTCCTGTGAATCCTAGCAAAAATTGAACCTGGGGGTGGTCCAGAGGATGTCGGACACATACAAAACAGGTCAAATTACTACAAGGCAATAAAATTATAATCTATGAGTTTCCTTTTATGCCAAAAAATTATCTACAAATAATATATCAATTGTATAATGTACCACAGTGCCTTGTGCCGAGTGAGTTGATAATGGGTGGCCCATGGCTATTCCAGGGCCTACTCTTCCCAGTCACTACTAGGCACGAGGATTAGACAGGTGAAGAGGAAAGGGCCCCCGCCCTTAAGAGTTTTCTAGGGTTAAACATAATTATAAAATCTAATATGATTACAGATTCATAGTATACCTGTAGAGGCAGCATAGCGTACTGGTTAAAAACAGACTAGAGCTTATGTTTAAATCCTTGCTCACCATTTACTAGCTCTAACAGCGATATATTTACCCTCCCTGAGGTTTCCTCATCTGTAAAATGATAATATAAACCTAGGTAATAAAGTGTTTAAGGACAAAGGATTAAGTACAACACAATTAGGACAATGACACATAGGCGTCACTACCTTTTTGTTTTTATTATGCACAGAGCACCTTTTCGCTTTTATTATGCACAGAGCACAATCGGTGAGAAAGGAATGAAGACATTCATAGAGGTTTAGGAAGAAAAGGGGAGACAAAGAAGTTCATAGGGCTTCTAAAGCTGGACTGGATTGGACTTTCCAAACCTGGCAATTCCAAATTGGAATGTTGTATGGTTTCCTTTCAAAGGTTCAATGGTTAGGAAAAGGGAGAAGAAGGAGAAAACTTTCACTATCTAAATGTAGGAAAATTGTTCTAAAATTTAGCTTTGCAGAGGGTAACGTTACAATTTCCAAAAGAGTTTGAAGAATCAGATTTAGCGTATTCTGGTATATCGTTCTTTTATTTTTTTCCCCAGCCTTTTTTTTCCCTAAAACCACTCTATGCCATGTATTCAGTGACATGGAAAATGTTTGAACAGCCAGCAGCCCCTGGGTGCCTTATCCTGTGGAACTCCTGCATTATTTTAAAAGCGACATGACCCCTCTAAGCAATCTCAGCATGTGCAATGGAAAGGGATACTGCTAGTGCTAATGGAAAGGAAGGCCAAGTGAGCCTGTTTGCTTTCACTGCATCTGCTGTGCTTAGAGGCATTTCCAGACAAATCTAAACAGCAAGCTGTTCTCTGAGCAGCCAGTAGAAAGGTCTGTTGGGAGAGCAGGAAAAGAGCTTTGGGCAAGCCTGAGCTTTTTAAAGCATGGAGATAACAAGAAAAATTTTACTGGCCACATAACCATTTCCAGGGTAGTACCCAAAAGAAATATGTCAAATTTTCATTAAATTTTGAACTTAAAAAAAAAACGAACTCAGTTTCTGGAGGAAGATGGGTAGAATTTAGATATACTTTTTAAAGATCCCCTTTAAACACAAAACTAAAGTAACATTTCAGTTTAGAAACAGTCATGTGGAATGCATAACTTGGTTTGATGAAAAAATATGATGCTTTGCTGCATTTAGAATATACCTAGAACAAGGCAGGCAAATTTTTTCAACCAATTGTGTCTTTGGAGGAAATGATCCTTTCACGTTTGTGCTTACTCTTTTCTTGAGTGTTTAGGGTTTTGCTGACAGATAAACTTTCTTCTACTAAAAAGAAACTCAAATGTCAACTCAGTGAAGCCTTTTCTGACTCATCTTCATCTCTATTTCCAAGAAATTCATCTCTGGCTCCTCTTCTTACTCACCTTGTAACGTTAATATTCCCTTTCCGTTCTAACCTTGGTACTCTTCCAATGCTACTTTTTTATTCACCTTGAGCAACCACACCCAAGTTCCTGGTTTTAAGTGCTACCTGCATGCAGATGATTCAAGTCCATTCTTCGATTCCAAACTTTTCTCTTGAGCTTTGTACCCATAAAACTTCCCCCTTTATGTACCTCCCTGCCTATGGTTCCCCTCACAAAATGGTACCACCGTTACCCCTGTATATAAGCCAAGCTAACAATGCAATGTCACTGAATACGAGGAAGCTGGGAAGAAGTGGCAAGTAGCTCACTTGTTACATAGGCTATACACTGTGTGGATGGAAAAGGAGTCATGTTAACTTCACAAGCTCAGGGGAGCCCTGCATGGCAGGCCTTATAGACTCAGAAACCAAAAGTAACCATACAGGGTGATCTGGGGCAAAAATTCCTAACCCAAAGCAAATCATGGTGGGTAGTCATGTCCAAGACCTGTGGCTTCCCTGACAAAAGTCAATCTTCACCTTGGAAACTGTCTATTGTCTTTGTGCATCTAAGACAACATAACTTTGTCAGAGTAATCTCCTTTTGCAGACCCTCGAAGGCACAACCATCAGTACTAGAGCACACAACCACATTGTTATCTTGTTGCCCACATACCATCTCTGTGTGCTGTAAATGTTAACTATCCTGTACCCACCAATGGAAAAATATGTGTCTCCATTTTGCTTTTTATACAATTTCAGAGATTTCCTTGCTTTGCTTTCTCCCACCTCCCTAATCTTAGGCTGGACATCCTTTCATGGACAATTATATAGAGACAATAAACATAAATATCTTCAAAACATAGGTAATGGTAAAATATAGCAAAATATTTTAGAAAATGATCCGTTCTGAGTATTTAATCTTTGTAACATAAGTGTAAGTTTACATAATTTAATAGTATATAATGGCCGAAATTAACAACTGGCCCTCAAAATTCCTGAAAATTTAACCACGAGCACTTGCTAGTGTACTATTTTATGATCTGGAGCCTGCCTGACATCCCACCTCCCTAATCACAACCCTCTGTTTTTCACAAGTTCTCACGCCTAGGCCTTCAAGTACTGACCACTAAGTCTTGTCTCAAGAGAACCACACACATATCTACTGAGTAATTAAATTTTTGCTACTCCAGGCCCCAGCTGGAAGGAGATTTTTCTTAATACGTGTATTATTTGAGGAGTCATTTCCTGCATAGCTTCTAATCAATTTCTCACAGGGACAAAGATCACCATCCCATGTACTAGAATCGTTTTATCTTACCTGCCTGAATCAATGGATCCTTCTTTCTAGAGGCAAGAATTTTACTTTATTTCTTTCCAGCACAGTACTTGGTACAGTTAAGTGATCAAAAAATATTTTCTGAATGAATCAAACAAAATTTTTGGATGTTTCTCTCATGAAAGTACCCAGAGACTTACACGATACAAATAAGACTCAATCTTTACCCCTCGTCGAAGAAGAATTGCCAAAACCTTTAACAGTTTATAAAAATTTCAGGCCAACTTAAGTCCGATGACTTCTGAAGTCTTATTTGTTAATAGCAAATACTCAGTTACCCTTGATAGTATATCAGTTGTGTCTTCCTGGTTATTAATTAGACAAAATATTTACACTTTATCAAAATCTTTCACTCCAAGTTCTTAGTATATTGAGCTCTTTTTTATTAAAAGTTATTGAGGTGACACTGATTAATAAAGTCAAATAGGTTTCAAGTATGCAATTCAACGGTATGTCATATATATATTGAATTTGTGTGTTCACCACTCAAAGTTAGATTTCCTCCCATCATCAAATATTTGACCTCTTTTACTCCTATCTACCCCTCATCTCCCCCACACCCCTGTCCACCTTTCCCTCTGGTAACCACTAATTCACTGTCCATGTCCTGAGTCTCTGTTTGTCATGATTTTTTGTTGATTTCAGTTTTATATCCCACATATGAGTGAAATCATATGGTTTTCAACTTTTTCTGTCTGTCTTATTTCACTTAGTATGATTATCTCGAGGTCCATCCATGTTGTTGTAAACGGCAGTATTTCATCTCTTCTTATGGCTGAGTAATATTCCATTGCATATATGTACCGTATCTTCTTTATCCAACATCTATTGTAGGACATTTCGGTTGCTTCCTTGTCCTGGCCACCATGAATAAAGCTGCTATGGACATCAGGGTGAATATATCTTTGTGGATAAATGTTTTCAGGCTTTTGGGGTAAATACCCAGAAGAGGGATTGCTGGGTCATATGATAATTCAATTCTTAGTTTTTTGAAGAATAGCCATACTGTTTTCCATAGTGGCTGTACCAATTTACATTCTCACCAGCAGTGTATGAATGTTCCTTTTCCCCACAACCTCTCCAACCGTTATTACTTGTCCTGTTGATGATAGCCATTTTAACAAGCGTGAGCTGGTATCTCATTGTGGTTTTGATTTGCATTTCCCTAATAGCTAATGAAGTTGAACGTCTTTTCATATGTCTATTAGCTGGAGGTAACACACTGTTTGACTTCAAATTATACTACAAAGCAACAATAATCAAAACAGCATGGTATTGGTGGAAAAACAGACACACAGATCAATGGAACCAAATTGAAAGTCTAAAAGTTAACCCCTGTATATATGGGCAAATAATTTTTGACAAAGGAGTCAAACATATAATGGAGAAAGAAAAGCCTCTTCAGTAAGTGGTGCTGGAAAACTGGAAAGCCACATGCAAAAGAATGAAACTAGACTGCTGTCACCATTCACTAAAATTAACTCAAAATAGATCAAAGACCTAAATATAAGAACTGAAACAGTAAATTGCGTAGAAGAAAACATAGGTACTAAACTCACAGACCTTGGATTTAGAGAGGATTTTATGAATTCGATCTCAAGGCAAGGGAAGTAAAAACAAAAATAAATGAATGGGACTACATCAAACTAAAAAGCTTCTGCACAAGAAAAGAAACCATCAATGAGGCAAAGAAGCAACCATCCAAATGAGAGACTATATTTGCAAACAACACCTCTAATAAGAGGCTATATCCAAAATATATAAAGAACTCATACAGCTTAACAATAAAAAACAAACAAGCCAATTAAAAAATGGCAGAGGACCTGAACAGACATTTCTCCCAAGTATAGACAGCTCTTTTTAATTTACGAAACATGCTTTTAGTGTCTTTTAATTAAAAATAACATTAAAAAAATACATTCCTTGAATAGGTCAAACTGAGGCACAAGAATTTCCCATCAGGATGGAAGTTTCTGAATGAAATCTGGCTGGCAACTGAATAAATTAATGGTTGCAGTTCTCAGCCCCTACTGTCTTGTCCTGCCAGACAACTGTTCCCCAGGGCCCAGGTAAAGTGGGTTGGCAACTCCTGACAAACGGACAGCTGACTGAAAGGATCCTGCCCCCCTCCCCATTCCCTGTGCAGCTGTGTGCTGGCCTCGGATACAACGTGCTGTCTCCCGTAGAGGAGGGGAGAGAATTGTGCGACGAAAAAAGCTCCCAGCAGGAGGTAGGCAGGCGGGTTTGACAGACGCGGGAGAGGGCTTGCTTTTTGGACCGCTCTTAGCAACGGCCCTGGTTTGACCCTCCTCAGCCAGGAGAAAATCGAATCAGTGTACCACACTTCCAAGCTCCAGGCAGCATCAGCAACTGAACGTCAAAGCAGCCCTCCTGTCTGCCTGTTAATTACCTGATCTTTCCCAGCTCAAGGTTCCTGCCTTTACAAAGTGCTTCCAGAAGGAGAAGAAAGGACCACCCAGCCGCCTTGCTGCCTGGGGCTTCAGCCTCGATTCTGAGTCCTTGTAAATCATCACGTCTCATTGATAGGCGGGACCGAGGGGCGGGATCCAGCCCCCCTGGACCGGCAGGGGCTTTATTCTAGAGTCACTGACGCGTGGCTGCGCTTTTCTTTCCCGTTTGTAGGTGAAACGCCAGTGGCTTCATTGGCTCCTTGATTTAAACCACGCCCGGCTTTCTGCCCGCTTTGCTGCTGCTGGGCCAGGCGGCCCAGCTACATCCCAGCCCCGTGCGCGGGGAGCCAGTGCTGCTATTGTGTGGATGCCGCGCGTGTCATCTCTTCTCTTGCAGAGATGGCTAACAGGGGCCCGAGCTACGGCTTAAGCCGTGAAGTGCAGGAGAAGATCGAGCAGAAGTATGACGCGGACCTGGAGAACAAGCTGGTGGACTGGATCATCTTGCAGTGCGCCGAGGACATTGAGCATCCGCCCCCCGGCAGGGCCCATTTTCAGCAATGGTTAATGGACGGGACGGTAAGGATGGCGAGATCATGGTGGCTGGGCGGTTGGTAAGGAAACCCTCCAGGCCCTTCTCCTTTCGCTAAGGCTGCTGGAGGAGCAGCTGCTCCCAGGCTCTGTGTCTCCAAGGGAGGGAATGGAAATGCCCTTATTCGTTGGAAAATCTGGGCTTCCTCCACAATTCCCTAGCTAGCGAAGAGGATTCTCTACCCATCAGAAATTGAGCTTCCTTCTAAGTCGTTGGCAAATCCAAAGCCTTTACGCTCTTTCCAGTGAGAATAGAGATAAGTATTTCCTTGAGATCTCTCCAGCCTTTTGGTGCATAAGCTCATTTGGGACTATTCCTTCCCCAAGGGAATGGGTTGGTTACATAGTAAAACAAAGGAAGGGGTGGGGGAGACTAATCACCTTCATCACCAGAGCCATGCTGCCTGGGCTGCTCACTGTTAGTCTATTGAATGGAGGGGTTCTCAGGAAACTGAAGGGAATCCTTATTTGATAATTGCTTTTCTGACCCAAAGCTGCTGCGTGTTTGGGGAATCCGGACTGCAGGCCATGCTGATTCAAACAAACCCATCTTTTTTTCTGCAGACTGTGATTAACTGTTGTTACATAACTGCTATCCCCAGCTTCTCTCTGGTTGCCCAGGACTTGTGTTATAGGGGTCTGGGAGAACCCAGTTCAGTTCTTGCACACATCATTAGCACAAATGGGATGAGTTGTTGAAGCCTGATTCAGATTTGCCTTTTGATAGAAGAAATAATATTAGACTCTAGCATTTGACCTCTCCCAACTCATTCCTGCACTGGAAATCTGGAATCACGTTCTCGTCCCTGCACATCATTCCCTATCTGTAAACGATTCTTTCCCTCACACATAAAAAGGGAGGAAGGAACAAGGAGGGAAGGGGATTCCCAGATTACTGGACTCACTGCAGTTGCAGCAACCCTAGGAATGGGGTTGCCTATGTCTTCAGGGTTCTGTATCAGAGCCTGGCCACCCAGCCCAGAGCCCATGCTTTCCTGGGGCCCAAGAATTGCCTGTGCCCAAACCTGTTACTGGGGCCCTGGGGTGGGGGCGGTGTGGGGGGGCGGTGCTAGGATCACTTTGCGTTAATGACAGGCAAATGTAAAGGGAAACACTGACTGAGTCTCCCCTCTTTCCCCGTTTAGGTCTTGTGCAAGCTAATAAACAGTTTATATCCACCTGGACAAGAGCCAATTGCCAAGATCTCAGAGTCCAAGATGGCTTTTAAGCAGATGGAGCAAATCTCCCAGTTCCTGAAAGCTGCAGAGATCTATGGCGTCAGGACCACTGATATTTTTCAGACAGTGGATTTATGGGAAGGTAAACAGCCCTGTGTCTTTGGGATTGTTCTCCCCTCCTCCTCCCTTTTCCCCTCCCTTTGTGAAACCAGCTCACAGTGTTTTTCCCTGTGCTTGCTTGCTGTGTTGCGGGGAGGTGGGGCGGGGAGTATACCAGCTGTCACCTGGGGGCGCTGTTAGCCTCCCCTTTATGATGTTGCATTGAAAAGGGTATCCATCTTCCTCTGAAGGAACACACACCCCAAGATACAGCAGGGACCTCAGTAAAGAGGAAGCTAAAGTGGTTACAGGGATGCCTTTTATTTCTTCGACCCCTCCTACAATGCACTCTTTCTGAACAAAGATAGCTACTGGAAGAGAGTCAGGGGATGAGTGTTTCTGACTCACCCACCAGTGGCAGGGATCATAGACAAAGATGCCTGGTGCAATTTGGTCACTCAATCTGAGAAATAAATAGCACCTAACTCTTCATTAAACTATTATCTGGGAGATTGGTGATTCTACCTTCCAGATATGTATGTAGTCTCTCAGAGCAGCAGTCCCCAACCTTTTTGGTACTAGAAACTGGTGCTCCTATGAGAATCTAATGTCTGATGATCTGAGGTGGTGCTGAGGTGGTGATGCCAGCTCTGGGGAGTGGCTGCAAATGATGAAGCTTTGCTTGCTAGCCTTGCCGCTCACCTCCTGCTGTGTGGCCAGGTTCCTAACAGACCACAGAACGGTACTGATCCATGGCTGGGGGGTTGGGGACCCCTGTCTCAGAGAGTATGACAAATGATTTTTTTCTTCCACATTTGTGAGTTGACTTGATTAAGAAATCTTAAGAGGCATGAAAATCAATCACATTTTAAGCATTTTTAGTGCTTTACTACATAATGCCAATCAATTCTCCTACAATTCTACGAAGTAAGTGTTATTAATTTGCCCATGTCATAGTTGACAAAACTAAAGCTTGCCCATGATTATGTGAGTACGTCATATGGCTGGTTAGTAATTAGCACAGCCAAGACTCAAACCCAGACTCTCCGAAGAATAAGGCCTTAACTAGTCTGCCATGCCACGCTTTGGCCAGGAGGCTGTTGCCTTCACCTATACTATGGATGTGTTATGAGTCATCTGGTGACTGATGAGGATGAAGAGGAGGAGGATGAGTCAGGGCTGTGTGGGACAGAGAGCTAGAGCCTCTGCACTAACTAAGGGTTTTGTGTGAATGGAAGTCTTTCCAAGTATGAGAAGACGAAGAAACTGGGAGGCGTGTGGGAGGCGTAGATCCTTGCAGTGCTTTTCTGTCTTTTCATTACTGAGAATGCTTTGCTCGCCTTCCTCCTTTTTCCAAAGACCAGTCCGACGAACTTTACACCCAGGAGGTCCTGACAGTGAATGAGGAGGGCTGTTAGGAGCAGGTGGAGGTCTACACCATCTGCCCAGCCCTTTGTGTTAGATACCTCTTAGGGAAGAGGGAGGTTAAGAGGCATGAGTGTGACTAGCCTGAAATAAGGTAGTGGATAGGTAGACCCCGGGGCAGGATAATGCTCCTAGAAAAAGGAAACAAGGAAGACATGGAGAAGTCTCATCCCCCAGACAGAAGGATGGGGATTTAAAGAAAATAAGGAAGGAAACCCACTCCAAGAGTGCTGTGGTTGACCTGCTATAAGTAGGTTATGCAATTGGGTAGGAATAGCTGGCATAACCTATAAGTAGGTTATGCAGTTGGGTAGGAAAGCAGATGCTTAGGGGTGTCCAAAGAGCCTCTAGAGGCCCCAAGGCCTGGTGGTCCCCTCCATGGGAGGTCTGCTGAGAAATGAGGGTCAGGGAGATTTTAAGCTTTGGAGGGAACACTTGACATTCCCCAAGATCGCTGTCTGAAGCTCAGGTCTGAGCAAGAGGTAGGAAAGTGTGTTGCTTCGAGAAGAGAAAGGGGGAGAGTTGGTGGCTTTGAGGGAGCCCAGAGGTGACACCCAGGGTCTAATGTGAGTGAGACAGGGTCCTTTTTTTTTTTTTTGCAAGAGCTGTCTCACTTATGAGTTTAGAGATGAGTATGCTAGAATCAGAGGGATGCCTCCAGGCGGGGTTGGCCTGTGTCTGTGGGCATATGAGAGTGAACATGTTTGTATATGCAGCTATTGGACTAGCCATTTGCTTAGCTAAGTGCCACATTCTCCCTACTATTCTCTACCCTGACTGTGGTTTTTGGTTTACTCACATTCATTCCTGATTCTGTGCAAATAGCTGTGGTAGCTGTGGCTGCTGTGGGTACCGCCCTCCTTGCCTGAGTGCTTCTCTTCCTCTTCTGCCGGCATTTTCTACTCAACAGCTCTCAGTCCCCATCTCTCCTGCTTGGCATTTTTCCAAGCAGAGCTCTGCTTGCCCCACGGCTGCCCAGTGATTCCATGCTGCTATTATGTTGCAGACCCATAAAGCTGCAGGAACCCAGGCTTGCCAAATGCCTTCTCATTTAGGCTTTAGTTATCTAGACAGGCAGAGTCCCCAGATGTTCTCACTATCCTGAAACTCCTTTTAGATGCAATGTGAAATGTTTGGAATAGATTTGGGGGCAACCAGAATGAAAGTTTCAGAGCTTTAAAAAGGAACCCAAGGCTGAATGGTCCAGAAAATGACCCAAGCACAGGGATATTATAGACGAGGCTACTGAAGTGCCTCTGGGACGAAGCTGGGGTGACCAGTTCCGTTTAGTGATAGGAAAGAAATCAGGGCCACTTAGAGCAGTGGAAGGGGATTGGGCATGTCTTTCTCATGGATAAGTAAGGTGAATGCCTGGCAGGTGACTTTCAGATATGCCATGGGGGCCTGCAAAGAACAGGAGTCACAGCTGTCTGTGACTCAGAGGAGAGCGAACTGGAGGTTAGACTTTAGCATCTATTCTTTGGAGGGAAAAGGGGGAAGGAGAGAAAGAGAAGAGCAAAAAAAGGAGGGGTGTGTGTGTGTAAGTGAGTGAACACGTGAGAGCTAGCGAGTGCAGACTCAAAGAACACTTATACTGGAAAGTAGTCTAATGCAGACTCTTGAGTCAGAAACAAGACTACATGGCTCATATCATTGCTCTACCACTTACTAACTTTTCTAAATTTTGGTTTTCTCAGCTGTAAAATGTGAATAATAAGATCTATTTCACAGGGATGGCATGGGGAATAAATGAGATAATGCATTAGAAGTGCTTAGTATAGTGCCTGGCAATAATAGGGTATAATAAATGCTAGCAGTGTCAAAACTACCATTGTCATTGGCCTGTCCATTTTCAAGACTAATGGAAAATGAGAGCACGAGCACAAGGCTGGAAAGGCACACATTCTATGTTGAAACGAAGGATTTCATTCATGGCTTCACACAGAAGCTGGTAGGGATGCCTAGATGACCTTTGCCCTCTCTGACATCTTTGGTGTCTTCACCACATCTGCCATTCCACGGACAGACCAGCTTTAGGGGTTATTGACTTTTATCCAGCTCATGAACCTTACCCTCTTGATGTCTTCCCTCTTAATATATGGCTTCACCAATTCCAGACCCAGAAGATCTTGGTACAGTGGAAAGAGCATGAGTTTTAGAATCAGGTAGATGAGTTGAAACTGTTCTTTAGCTACATCCTCATTGTGTGACCTTGCCTGAGTTGCTTAGTGTCAATTCTCCTCCTATAAACACATCTAGTACCTCCCTCTAAGGGTTCTCTTAAGGATTAAATGTGTAAAATGCCTAGCTCAGTGCATGGCTAAGAGACACCTAATAAATGCTGGCTTCTTTCTCCTACTGTAAATCCATCAGCGACTAACCTTTTGGGTTCCTTTGCATGACTATGTGGCAACCGTTAGACATGTAACATTCTAGGATGTCAAAGCAAGCGAGTCTCAAAGATCAATCAAATCTGATTACTCTTCTTAGTAATCTGGCTGACCAGGATCCTGGGCACATGGTTTTGCCATGCCTTCCTGTTTCCCCTCCATGATGACTGGGAGTTATCGAGGAGGTCTGGTTTTACATCAAAGTGGAATGCCTGGAAGGTCCAAATATATTCTCTGTGGAGGTGTCACTGTATGTGTCATTCCTCAACAGCAGAGGAGAAGAGAATTCACCCAATTCGAGAGGTATTTTGGGATATTGTGAGGTCCCCGTAGTGACTTGAGACATTATAGATGCGTCCTCCTTGAAGCTTCCTTTTCTGTCTGTCAGAACAGCCTTCACAGCATTTATTCCAAGTGCTGCTTACAATTGTGTTCAGATATCTTTTCCTCCAGGAGTGGTCCTCACACTCCAGTGTGCAGCAGAATCACTTGGTAGGGTTATTAAAACACAGATTTCTGGGCCTCAGCCCCAGAGTTTCTGAGGTATTACCTGTGGGATAGCACCTAGGAATCTGCATTTTCTACCATTTCACAGATGATGCTGCTCCTGCTGTTCTGGGAACCCTACTTTGAAAACCACTACCCTAGTGAAACAAAAATTCATAGAATCCACAGGGCAAGTCCGGCCTACCCTCTGACATTTCTTCCTTGACTATTTTTCCTCTACGTTGAGTGAAGAATTGGGGGCTATGCCTAAATCATTAATTAGGAAAATAAGAAATGAGTCCTTTGTCCACTGATTGCTTTCTCTACAAGTCCCAGAAAGATGGAAAAAAGCCAGTACTCCAAGAGTAACAAGGATGAGTCAAAAGTGATAAAATATGAAGTAGCTCTGAATCAAAGAGTTTTGACTATAAGATTGATTTTTAATATTGAAAGTAGAGTGACTTTACTGACTTTACCCACCCATATGACTTATCTCCAGCCTTTTTTCTTTCTCTTTATTCTATTAATTTTTCTTTTCAAAGACATGCATACGATATCATGAAAGGGTAAGAAAAAATGAAGAGGACAGAATCCTTGTTCAAGTATCTCTATGGTAATAGCTCTCAGACTTTATGAACATTAAGAATTCCTGGATTCTTACAGTGTAGAATCCTTGCCCCCAATCCCCAGAGGTAATCATTCGGTAGTTTGGAGTATTAAGACCACACTTAGGGAAATGTCGCTTTGTGACAGTGCAGGAAACAGGGAACACTATTGTCAAGTAAAAGTATCAAGTGCTATCTGAAACGCTTTCTGAAAAGGTTTGCCTGGTGAGACAAGGAAGCTACCGTGCCACAGTCTTTTTTTACAGCTTCAAGTTCTAATATTAGCTTCCTCCCTTGGTAGGGGGCTAGAAGATTCCAGGTAGCCTGATTAAAATTCCGAGCTGTTAGTGTACATTTGGCCTCTCTGCTTTCATGCGTCACTACCCTTCTTGTGGCCAGTGGTCTCGTTTTCAGATCACCACCAGAACTCTATCTCGTTTCTGTGCTCCAGCATCTAAAAATTCCCAGCACCTAGATGGTACTTCTTTGGGGACTGTTTTTTTTTGTTGTTTGTTTGTTTGTTTTCTTGGAATAATAGCCTTGAGCAGTGGTTTTTAAGCCATCTTGCCAAAGTATCTAGGGGTCGCTTTCAAGGGAACAAAGAGATTCGAAGCTGCCAGGCCTCTGAGCTGGCTCCTAACTGGGGTCAGAGCCCTTCTAAAAATTGATTTTTCTATTTGACTTTGTGGAAGTTATCTCTGAAGGAAAGAGTTATTGCTTAACAAATATTACGTAGTACTTACAACATGTTAGACATTGCGATTTTTTTAAAAATTGAAAACCAAAGAATTGGAGCAGTGCTTGCCTATCCAATCTGGCTTCATCAGAATCAACTCAGGAGATTGTCTCAGAATCTGAATTTTTAAGATTCTCGGGTAATTCCCAGTCACCAGGTGAAACTCATGTTTCTCAGACTTGCCTGATGGCATGAATCACCTGGGAAATTAATTAAAAATATAAACTCCCAGGTCCCACCCCAGGCTTGCCAAATAAATTTCCCCAGGGGAATGACCTCAAATTTCACATTTTTAAAGAGATCCCCTTCTGCCATCTAAATCATCAAAGAAGCTTGGGGAACCCTACCCTGAAGCAGGCTTTGCCCTAGGCAGATGGTACACTTAGTGGTGACACGAGCAGTTCAGCTTTTGTTGCTTTCTACCTGGCATACTTCACAGATCTTCCTTAATCACACTGCCCCTTTAGACATTTAAATTTTTGACCCCCAGTCACAGGAATCAGCCTCTACTAACAGCCCCCATCCATTCAACAGCACTTGATCTGGGCTTCTGCACTGGCAAGAGAAGTGTGGCCGCAAGGAGGCCCCTTCCCATTTTGTCAGACCGAGTGCACTGCAGTTCTTCACGGGAACATCTGTTAGAAAACAAACGAAAGGCGACAAGAAAACAAGCTAGACGTGAACTGGTTACAGAGACAGATTTCTCTTCATTACATTATTTAGAATCCTGACGATAATCGATTTGAACTGCACATTGATGGGGAACTCAAGGTACCAACTGCTTTTTCTGGCTTTAATCTTACACATCTTCCCAGTGCATTTCTTCTGGCCTGGCACCGACACAGCCACTGCCAACCTTCGGATTACCTGGTCACTGAGGAACCTGTCTCCCTAGCCAGCCTGCAGTGGGGACCGATGGGAGATGGGAGATGGCAGGGCAGCCTAGTGGACTCTTTGTGGGCTCTGCACTCAGACATGTGAGCTAGGGGCTGAACCCTGGTTTACTTGTTGGGTGGCTCTGGCATGTTAATTAACCTCACTGAATTAGTTTTCCTATCCACACATTGGGAGAAAGTATATCAATTCCCTGGGGTCAATGTCAAGCATAATAAAGTGTCTGGCCTATAATTTATGTCAAATCTTTCTTAAGGAAAATTCTTCTAATTTTTTTGCTTTCTAACACTGCCTCCTTCCCCAGATTCTTCTACTCCAATCGTGCAACCAGTTACTTTTCTACTCTCTGAGATGAAGATGGGGTGGTATTTATAGTTTTAGGTTTCTCAATATCTTACTTTTGGCCTCAACTTAGTTCCTTCATTCTTTTCTGGATTCATGTAGTATATACATTCTCCAGCTACTTATGAGGGAGGCTAGGCCTGTGGTTAACAAAGCTTTGCTTCTGCACCCATGTCTCCAGAATGATGTCTGTGGTTGAGTTTCTGGATGTCAGGCTCTACACTTCCCCAGAACCTGGACGTATCAGACCTGCTCTTTCCAATCATCAGAAACAGATTTCCAGTGTGCAATTTGTACAGAGTGGAGATAAGTGATATACCCTGACTTTCCTAAGCCTCCCTGTGCTTAATCACTTCTCTAAGATCTCTTTAATGGCTCACTACTTAAGAGCAAACTCTCTCTCTCTCTCTTCCCAGAGTGATCTTTCAGAATATCATCAGGACAGTTCTATGAAAAAAAAGGATCCAAGTATCCTGTTATACTGTGAAAATTACAGAAATGTTTTTTGTCCGAAGAGAAGAATCATTCTAATAACCACCTCTGTTTCCTCTGTCTTAATTCTCAATGTTGCTCATGCCCTCCTTCTATTTGCTGCCCCGATTCTCCATCCTCCACCACCCTAGCTGTCCCTTGAGTCTGGGGACTCCCCATTGAGAGCATTTCATCCCCGTATCCATTAACCAATCCCACAGGGCCTCAGGATCCAGGAAATGGCCCCCATGGTTAATGGGATGAAGGAGAGTAGTGAGGGAAGAAGGATCTGCCATCTCTCTCTCATCTTTGAATAAATGGACATTCTAAAATGAACTTTAAATGGACTTTAGTTGCTTATTTTATTGGAATTATACTCCATTTTCACTTTCCATCTGCTTTTCTCCTATAATTTCGTATTGCCCAGTGACTGACCTACAGCACCCAAGCTGGAGAGACCACAGATAGTTCACTCAGTCTAAAGAGAGCCTTTTAATATTTGCCCTTAACTTTCCCAGCACCCCACCTGGCTGAATTTCGCTCTTTTCTAACCCTGTGCCTTTAGCTTCTGCAGTCCACACTTGTGCCATGCATGGACCTTTGATTTGGTTCAAAATTGCAGGGTAACCACTTGGTAGCATCTTTCCCAGTCTTGGACATGTCAGTCAGCTGGCGGAGAGGAAAGAAGAAAGGAATGGAAGAGCAGGCTGACTTGTAGGGTCCAATTGCCTTCTCTGTGGGTTGCGGGTCACTGGGCTCTTAGATAACAGTGTTCCAATGGTACGAGGGGGCAACACCACACATCTTCTCCTTCTTTCTCTCTCTCTCTTTTTTTTTTTCCTTTCCCTCTCCCTTCCTCTTTCTCTTCCGCTTTTTCTTTTTCTTTCATTATTCCCCTCCCTCCCAGTCTCCTGTCCTCTCTCTCCATCCATCTTTCTCTCACACACAAGCCAGTTATTCATTGTCTTCTTTTAGCTCCTTTCAAGCAGCACAAAATAAAGGGCCCATCATTTGTGTCACCTTGAGTGCTTTCTGCGTTGATTTGCTTTTCTTCACTTGTCAGGCTTCCAACCCAAATAGCCAAGTGAATACTCCATTTGGTTCACATGGGTAATTTTAGATCCTTTTAACCACATAAAGTAAAAGAGAGAAGCCACCTGGGGTTTGGCACAGTTAATCCACTCAGCCACTTCTTTCCAGTTTTCTCTTTCCTGTCCTGAGAAAAATCCTCTCTGCAGCCCGCTACACCAGCCTACCTATAGGACTTACCTTACCACAGCCTACAGAACCCACCGAGGCCAGGGCCGCTGCTCAGGACAGGGATCTACCTATGTCAGAGCTGCTAAGTGTTTGGAATGTTTTATTCATACACAGCAACTCTGAAAATGGAGTAGAAACTGTACTATATGGTACGTACTGTACCATATAGAGAAGAACGGAGTTAGGTGAATTTTTGTTTCTCTCTGAGAGGTTTGGCTATGGCTGTCCTTGGACCATTTTGAGAAATATTTAATATTCCTGTCCCCTGAATGTTATCACCTGCAGCCTCCTATGAGAAACTTCTTCCTGGAGGTCCAGCCCCATCCTCTCAGATTCCTTGACCCTGACACATGCTTGGCTTTAATCTCTTTGTTGGTTTCCAGGAAAGGACATGGCAGCTGTGCAGAGGACCCTGATGGCTCTTGGCAGCGTTGCAGTCACCAAGGATGATGGCTGCTACCGGGGAGAGCCTTCCTGGTTTCACAGGTAAAATCCCTTCTCAGCCCTCTGGAGCAGAGGATGATTTTTAACAAGAGGGAGCGTCTAAAGCCTTGTAGCTCCCCAGAGGCTATTTCAACAGAAGCCCCTAGGAGCAAGCACTCCCAGCCCCATGACTGAGTTCTCAAGAGCAAGGAGAGACTGATGCTGATGTTCAGGCCAACATCCCACACAGAGCAGAAATGATCAGGCCTTTCTGATTGATACTGGATCCTCCAGCCCTGCCCACGTTCTGTTTCTCTGGAGACTGGGCAGGACAGAATGGCTTTTCGCAGATGTGCCTTGATGTCTGAACTGGTTTGTAGCCCTGAATCAATCTGTCTGTCTATCTATCTATCTCTCTATCTATCTATCTATCTATCTATCTATCTATCTATCTATCTACTATTTACTTAAAGAAGGGATGATATGTCCCAGTTGCCTGGGACTGTAATTACTGCCTGTTGTCCCAGTATTTTTATTAATAGCACTTACTTTTACTCTCAGAAGCAGTCCAATCTGGATAATAAAGTATATGGTCATGTCAGTAAAAGGCCTTTTCCTAAGGAGGTTTGTTTTGTTGTTGTTTTTTTCAAAAAATGGGGTTAGCAAGGGATTTTAAACTTAACCCAATAGCTCAGTGGGAGATGAAGAGAAAATAATGTTTACCAGATAATTAACTCTTCATTTCTCTAGTCTCTTTTTCTTCTTCTTGACAGTTATAAAAAGGTACCAGTTTGTGTCATTTTAAAGGGACCTGAAAACCTCTTAGACATTGGCCAGTTGAAAGCCTGGTTTTAGTTCCAGCTTTATTAGTGACCTACCATGATCCATATGGCCCGGAAAACCAAAATTGTTTACAATCTGGCTCTTTACTGAAGTTTGCTGACCTCTGGCCTAGAGTACGAAATTTCCTTTCCTTAACTCCTAGGTCCCTCAGCTCTAAAATGGAACATTAATTCTTTGCCCTATACAAAGAAGGGTGGAATACATTATTGACATGCTTTGCAAGAAGGGCCGATTTTAATTTTCACAAGGGTTTGAAATAACCGTGAGAGAGAGGGTAATGGGAAAGCTGTCTGAGAGTAAAGTTCCCAGAGAGGTAGCTACTGATTTCCAGAGGTAGCTGCTGGAAATTCTGGAAAACCATCTAGGCTTCTAAGGAGTATCATGGTAGGGCTTGCTTGTGGTAAGGCCATAGCTCATTGTAGGACCATAGCTCAGGTAGGGCCATAGCTCATAGCAGGACTATAGCCTAGTATAGGACCTGCTCTACTATATCTGGTGACTCCCAGTAGAGTCTGTCTAACTGCATATCGTGGGAAAGGTTTGAAAACTGTCAGAATGATATTATTCCATTTCACTCCCTCTGCCCAGGAAAGCCCAGCAGAATCGGAGAGGATTTTCAGAGGAGCAGCTTCGCCAGGGACAGAATGTGATCGGCCTGCAGATGGGCAGCAACAAGGGCGCTTCCCAGGCGGGCATGACTGGGTACGGGATGCCCAGGCAGATCATGTAGGACGCCGCACCCCACCTGCAGTAGAGAAGACAAACGTTCCACACCACGGTCTCTATGACAAAGAAATAGTTAGTCACCTTCTGACCTTCTCTTTCTCAAAGCCTCTTGTCCCTGGTTTTTGCAAGTGCTGCGGTTCTGCTGAGAATCCACGTTGCCTCTGCTGCCACCTTCTGTTCGTTTAGAACTATGCAAAGACTCCGCTTCCTCTTCCTCAGCACCCTTCTTTGCCCTAAAGTCTGTTTGTCTGATTATTTATTTATTTATTGGCCAAAAATGTCCCTCTTCAACTTATAGAACGCACAGAATAAACAAATTAGTCTTGTGTCGTAAAGCGTAAAGTTCATTTTTTGTCTCATGGGCTTTGCAGGCAGGGCTGATTTTTATTTCGTTCAGGTGGCCAGCAAGATGGAATGAAGCGGTAGCTGTAGCTGAGGAAATATTGGTTAGCTTTGAGGAAGCCCTTACAAGGCTGTAATGTTTATCTCTGCAACTTCAATAGAAAGTTTAGAAATTATTTTGCTCACTCTGAGAGCCTAATGCTACGAGTTCAAGAATAAGGCCTTTGACTCCCGTGTATTTTGGAGCACCTACCTTGTGCTTAGTATGCTAGACTTGTAGAGGACAAAAGCATGAGCAAGCCAAAGCCCCAATTCTTAAGGAGTTCTCTATAGATGCCTGGAAGTATCTGGTGGATGAGTGGTTTTATCTAATGGATAGGTGATGAATGTTTGAAGGATTAAATGGTTTTCACTTCTCTAGCAATAATCTTCCCCCTTCGGGCCAAAAAATGTTTGATGCTGACATTCATACAGTATCTTCTTCAAGTAGGAGTTAAAGGCAATACAGATTGTTCTCTTACAGTCATTTATAGTGTCTAAATCCCTAACACTCTTGGTTATTGCCTAAAACTGAGATCTAGCTAAGATGGGATAGGTTTTAAAGATTTTCTCATCCATAGAAAAATTAAGAAAGCAAATAAGCCTGGGACCACCAATTCATATCATTCTTTCCCACCAGTAGAAACAACAACAAAAAGAGATTTATTCAGTAAGTAAAGAAATAAGGCCTTTTATCTGTATAATGAATCATTAATTAATAAGAAAAGGTAAAAATAAATGGAGCTAAAGACAATGTTACACTCTAAATGTTTAGGTGTTGGTTTTTCAGACTGTGTTCTAGGCTTCCACAGAGATTTCTATGGGATCCCCATGGGGCGGGGATGGAGTGGCGGGGGAGAGCGTTGCTGAGGAGGCAGAATCCTGGATTCTCAGTCCTGCTTCATCCAAGGCATTGCAGATCTTACCTATTTATACATTAGGATTCAGAAGAACATTTTAGAAGGCTTTTAATATTGAAAAAAAAAAAGTTACACTAAAGGAAATTAGCCTCTGAGTCACAGACCTAATGTATCTTTTAAGCCCTAATGACCCTCTGACAATCACTGGTGAATTGTTCATTCCTGGAAAGATGTCATATGAACATGGCAGCTGAATTCTTTTCTCAAAACGTACCTTGGAGTTGCCACAAAAGCAAAAGGGGAAGGTTGATGGGTTCAAAAAAGTGAAATAGTACTAGGAAGAAACTCCTGGAGAGAGAGAAGATGCTTAGGTCCTTGCTTGGGATTGGGAGTTGGGGGCATGAGAAATAG
>NW_006430735.1:5286427-5299767 GCF_000325575.1 Pteropus alecto
GTTTTCAGGCTAGACCTGTTCTATTCCCCACGTTGCCCAGGCTCCACCACTGCTATGCCAAAGACCACAAGCAGAAGAAAAACAGCAAAATCAGCATAGAGCAGGAAAGAAGCAGCCTGCGAGTCTAAGGCAGCGCTAGAGCCCTGCTGGAGTGAGGAGCAGGTAATAACAGAGGCAGACTTGCCAGCACCTGGGCATTTCTTAATCCCAACATGTCCCACTCACCCCTTCAAGCTCCCACCCCTTCATTGCCATTAGATGACTACAGCCTGGAGACAAGGCTGATCAGGATTAAGTTAGGAGGTAACAGAGAATGAGATAGCCCCGTTGTAATTCCAAAGACTATCTGCTTCAATATATTTCCAGCGCCCCAAACTCACTGGAAACAATCCAAGCTATAGCCTGTAAAATTTTCCCCTTTCCCAACTGTGCATTTGCTGTCAAGGTAGCAGATAACCTCATAGAGTTCACAGGCAGCATCTGGAAGATCCTTGAGTGTGTAGTAAGTTCTGTCATCAAAAGATACTTGGACATCACTTACCAGATGAAGCAGAATTCATGGACTAGACAGGAGAATTATTTAGAATTAGTCTAATATACTAAAAATGATAAGAGAAAATATTAAAAACATAAAGCTATAATTCATTGTAGAGAGAAAAATAAAATAAAATAAAGATTGACAGTAGAATGGGTAAAAAATTAATAAATTGGAATATCAAGATAAAGCACTCTGTAAAAAAGATAGGCACGAATAGATGGTAAATGAAAAAATATATCAAATGTCATGGTAAAAAAATCATATTTGAATCTCAGAAAAATCTATAGGGAAAAAACGAAGAAATAATTTTAAGAATTTCCAGAATTAAAAAAAGGACCTAATAGCACAGTTTTAAAAGACTTTTAAGGAGCCAAAAAATAAATGAGGAGAGCCTTCATTTCACTACAACATTGTAGTGAAATGTATAATCACTAAAAATAAATAAGAAACTCTCAAAGCTTTTAGAGTAAAAGTGCATTACATAGAAAAAAAAAGAATCAGGTTGACATTGGATTTCTCAACAGAAACTTTGGATGCATAAAGTTATCTTTTAAGGCACTGAAGAAAAAAAATCGAACACATGATTTTCTCTATAGCCAATGAGTTTTTGAAGCCCAAAAGTGAAGAAAAAAATATTAACAAGGATCCTTTTTGAAAACACGATTGGATTAAGTATTCCAATAAGAAAAATATATCACCAGGAAAATGTTATTTGATATGGGAAATGAGGATAAGTGAGTTAGAAAATTTCATTCTCATTTAAATAAATAAGAATAAGGACTAAAAAAAAGAGAGATAAAAATTATATCTATAATAATTCAAAACTAAAATTTTAGACAATACCAATATGATGTGTATGGTATAAGGGGAGAAGCATAGAGAAAAGGGATAGGTGAGAATGTCCTAAGGAAAATGTCTTGTTTGAGAAAATATAGAGATATTGATAAGTTTAAGAAATTGTTAGGAAAAGACCACTCACTTCATGAGGCTATTTAACATTGATTCCAGAAACCAATGAGAATAAGAAAAGAAAACTATAGGCTAATTTTACTTGGGAACATAGATATGAAAAAATTTTAAAATAAAACCTAACCAACTCCAACAATGTATTTTAAACACTTGGTAGAATAATCAATTTTCTCTGTTCAAGATTATTTTTTAACTGATGGGCGCTTTAGGGACCCACTTTCTTAAAGAGATAGCCCAGAGGAAAACTCGAATATGTGTTCTATTCCTCCATTCCTCATCTTTTCCTCTTCTAAAGTCATATAGAGATCACTTAGCCTAAGCCTCACATTTTATTTAAAATAATATTGAAGATCAAAGGTGATATGACTTATCTAACATCATTTAGTAAATGAATTTTTGAAGAAGGATTTAAATTCATTTTTTTTTTGGCTTCCAGAGCAGTGTTCCTTCCTTTTTATTACCCAGCCTTTCTGCTAATGGTCTCTAAGTAACTCATCCTAAGCATTATTAACTTGTAATGTCCTAATGTAGCAGTCAACTTATTTTTTAATTAATTAATTAATTAATTTCAAGTGTTCTTGTAATCAGTAAAAGCCATCTTTGTCCTGAAAGTATGAAAATGACTAGGAAATCATCTCTGTCAATCAATCAGTCAACAAGAGTTTATTGAGTCCCTAATTTATTTAAGGAATTGTATTATGAACTAAGACATACAAAGAAATATGGACTTGGCTTTTAATTAAATGAATTTGTAGTCTAGTTGAGCAAACAGAATATAACATACAGTTCCTTGTATCATTAGTTGCTTATTTAAGCCTAAAGGCCAAATGAGAGCAGTGCTCACTAGGACATTCTGAAGAGTTCTCTGGCCTGGGAGGGTCAGGGAATGTTTGCTAGAGGTAAGTGGTCTCAGGAATCTCTGCTTTGTGCCATCAAAGGAATGTATTTACCACTTTTCCCAGCCTGCCTGTCACCAGTAGAATTTACACAATGAGGAAGGAGCTTGGGTTTCAAAACAAATTCTTTCTGGGTGGACTTGAGCAAGGGCCATCTGATGTGAGAAATACTTGTGGCTCCCTTGCCTAGGAGTCTCATTCCATCTTAGACCTCTAGGAGGCAGATGTAAAGGTCAGGATCTTAAAGAAAGGCATAAAAGTTATTTGTTTTCACACTACTTTTTAAAAGGCCAAATTCAGTCGGCTTAGTTAGAGCTTGCCTTGATGTGAAAGGTATAAAACATTCTGTGGTGGTAGTTGCAGTTCTACCACAGAATCAAGACACCTGCCTCTCAGCTTCATGCATCTGCTGCCTCAACCCAGAAGCGAAGATCAAGGCTCCTGTAGATCACAGGAACAAAAAGATTTGCTAACGACTAGTGACATCTGTATGCATGCTATCTGTGGGGTTGTACCAGACTGCAGTGTGAATGCAAGTCCCATTTCTGGTTCTTTGATATGTCAAAGGCAGAAAAATGATTTAAGAAAATGTCTGACTCCAGTCAGACTAGGCCAGAGTTCTCTACTTTTCATGTCATCCCTTCCACCAATAACTGTGACTAAAGCTGGATCTTATGTCAGTGGAAACTCAAAACTCACTTTTTATAACATTTTGTTTTTTTTTTATTTCCTGGCATGTTGCCATTTTAGTTATTACAGAGCTTTAGTGACATCATAGATAGTACTGTTGTTGATAGTAACTGTAATTGCCATGGCCTTAAATTAGCAAAACTGCTAATTTCACTAGTCATTGAAATTGAAATAATCCTGTTGACTATAAATCTTTCACTGTTATAGTAACTGTAAAGCACAAAGATAAAATTTATAGTAACCATAAAGTACAAAGATAAAATTTAAATGATAACATTATTGGCAGAAAAGAGCATATCATTCTTGCAAGTTGTTTTGTGTGCCTAGTTCCTTTAGACATTTTGAAGGCTAAATTTCCCCGTATAAACAGCCATGTTCAGCTTTTTGAATGATGTAGATTCAAGGCCATCTTTCACGTGGCCTTGGTAATGCCTTCTTGTTGTGCCGATAAAGAATAACCTTAAGGCCAGTATATCTCCGAGATAAAATTCACTGCTCACAAGCATTGTTAAAAAAATCTCTTCAAGTGGTAGGTGCCAATCCTTGATAGTTTCTTTATCCACTTCAGCTCCATAAAATAATATAATGGTTTGATTGGATCCTGAATACAGTTAAGTCCAATTTTTTTTTTTTAAAGAGCAACATTTTTCCTCTCTTAAATTATAGACCTATTTAGCATGCTGTGTATTATTTCTAATTATAAGCAGTGGTGACTAAGAGAAAATAAATTATATCGTCACCATGCAAACCCTGTGTCTCCTCAGGGACACCACTGTGCCATTAAAACCACTGGTTAGCGGGCCAACTGAGCAGTATTCTTCTAGTTTCTGGTGCTTAGTTTTTCTCCATGCGATATTGACATGCTATAAATTGTAGAAATGGAAATTTTCACATCAAAACAGTTCTTTTTCATCATATGCACCCAAAAAACAATAGAAAAATAATTGAATATTTTCTAACTTTAATACTTTCTGCAATACATGAGTAAGTTAAAATTGCCTTGTACTGGAAGAAGTTGTGACATATCCATAATAGATGAGACTCTGCAGCAATGTCCCTTGGAAGCACACAGTGATTCTAGACATTGGTTTGTAGCTATTTTATTATCTTGCTACTGTTTTATTAATAACGAGACCTTAATGTTTAGCATGCTTAATTTATTGACAATCACTCTAACTTCAAGGTATTTGTGTGTTGGGCCAGCATGATAATTTTTCCTTTATATTTTAAAATATATTTGTTCCCCTTGATAAAACTTTGTAAAGTATTCAAACCATTCAATCAACAAGAAAGACCCTTTTTAATCTCATTATTCAAGATAATGACTACCCACAATTTAGTGCATATGATGGTTGAATATTTGAAAGCCTATATAATCAGCATAATTTCAGAAAGTCTACATTTCTATTATCCCTTGGCAGTAAACTAGTTTCTCTCTGCTACAGTCTGTCTACTGCTAAAGCTTCACAGAAAAGAAAAGGACAGATACCTTTTCACAGGAGAATGTGACTCATGGGGATGTCCCAACAAGACAGGAAAATGAAGCTGGTCCTTTCTACATGGAAATCTCTACCTGGAAAAGAATGAATAATTTTTCATTGGCAACCCATCGAATAAATGCATTACATTTCATTTAATTAATCCTTTATTGTTGAATTTTAGAATGTTTCTAAATTTCACTACTAAAATTAATTCTATAAAATATCCTTATAGATATATCTTTAGAATAATTTCCTTAGGATAAATTCCTAGAAGCTAAATATCCATTTTTGATTAATATTCTCAAATTACCATCCACACTACCAGTTTACACTCTCACTTGCAAAGTTTAAGTGTGGCCATTTCTCTACACTCTCAGCAGCAATATCACTTTAAAATTATATGTGTGAATATTTTGAAAGATACCATCTGCATTCTAGGATATTGGTGGAGCTTGGTGTTTTTCCTGGGCAGCTGCAAAGGAATTTTATGATTGCTGGGTCCTTGCCCCAAATCTCAGCATTTTTCATCTTTTCCAAGAGCACATTAAATCCATGTTATGACTCTACGAAGAACATAGTGTTGGTGGAAAAAGGGTCAACTGGTAAAAGAAAAAAAAATTGCAAAATATAGGACCAAAACAATTATTGTTTCCAGAATTCAACTTGAATGTCTTAGTCAAGAGAACTAAAGCAAAATGTGGTTAATTGATTTGCCACTCAACTAAATCAAAGATCTGATGTGGCTATGAGCCTACTATATATTCTCAAAATAAATGTCAACTTTTATGGCCCTGAGCAGAGAATGTAAAGCTATTTTGAAGAGCAAGGACAAATGTCATATGGTTCAAATGAGTTTAGAATGAATATTGCCCTACTGACCTTTATTTTAATGAAACATATTGAATGGCCTTCTATCAGATAAAGTTTAATGACCCATTCTGGTTCCACATTCTTGGATCAATAATTCTTTGGGAGAACATTGAATCAGTCTTAAAATGGGGTGAGCTTGGCTCACATAGATTGCAAAATGAGAAACTCTGCCTTAGAAGAAATCTTGGTTCAGAACAATTGAAGGGAAAAAAATAATGAACTAAGAGAATTTTACTCAAAAGATATTTATTGATCACCTACTAAGTATCAGACACTCTATATAATCCATCTCCTTTGTTTATAACAATCCCGCTAGGTCAGTATTTACATAGTTTTCCAGAAAAGGAAAGTGAAGATCAGAGAGGTCAAAGAATTGCCCAAACTCTCACAGTTGGTAAGAGGGGGAACTGGAATTTGAACTCTGAACATTGATTCCAAAGTTTTATGAATTCCATTATACGACACTGGCTTCTTCATCCTAGACAGTGTTAGGCTCTGGGGGACACATAGATAGAAGAAGATGTGGTCTTTGTACTCAATTGGCACGTAATCTTTTCTCAGTAGAAACTCTCAGGGAAGGGCTGTCTATAATTCAGGAAAGCACAGATGTGTATTATTTTAAACACAGCTCAAATATGTGTTTAATTCCTCCCTGAGTTCAGAGTACCCTTGTATACATAGGTAACCAATATTTAAGGTAGCTTGCTTTACATATGATTCTTGATTAGAGTTATTTCTGCAAAGCTGTGTCAGTGTTGTGTAAATCTTTTTGTTTGGAATCTTTTTATTAGTCCCGGAATTAGCATAAAGTTGAATGAGGTATTCTCCTTGGGAACAAAATTTAATTTTGTGAAGCAAAGCAGTCTGTAATACACCCCTTTGTGGTAAAAAGAATGAGGATGGAAAAACTAGGTTTTTGGCAATGTTGTATTCATTAATTTATAGTAATTAGTAGATGTTATTAATTAATACTTAATTACGACATTAGCCAAAATATATTGAGCCAGGCAGTACGCTATCCTCAGGGTTTTTCTAAGGAACAGACTCCCTCAGTTGATGTGAGTTTATCATAAGGGAAGTCAGAAATCAGAGCCCCTACCTGTGCAGTCCTGCCTTGTGGCTCTGGAATACTATGGAGAGCAATGCCCCTCACAGTTTGATACCAGCCCAGCAGACAGATTCCATCCTTCACCGGCTTGCTAAAACACTAAGTCACTTTATCAGTGAGGCTGAAGAGCCTGAATCTTGAGAAAGGGAATTTGGCAGCTGTGGGTAACTGTTAGTTGGCACTATCAAAGACTTCCGGTGACATTCAACTTGTGAAACAAGTATAAAAATACCATTTAAGATTAAACTCTTTCCGGTCCATCGGAGCAAATTGATGCACTGAATGATCACTTAGCAGAGACATCCACTCATATGCCCTTTATGCTTGACGATAAAATGAGAGGATGACAGCAAACACCCTCAATAGGTCAGAGGCACTCAGCCTGTTGGAGAAAGGCAATAAAATTCTGCTGGAGACCCTTGCATCCTGACACTAGGCCTGTGAACATTCCCAGCCACAGTTTCGAGTGAGATCAATAACAACGTGACAGCTAAGAAACGTCCAGGCAAACAGACACCCGTATCACATACCCTGTGGTTTTAGGGAAGCCTGAATCAAATAGAGGTGCCAGGGGAAGTGAATTAAAATCAATTTAGTAGTTAATGCTACAGAAATCACACAGACATTGTACGTGTTAGCTGGAACAAAACCTGAACCTACCGTTGGTTTGTAACTGAAAAAAAAAAAAAAAAGGAAAACAAAAAAAGACCCCTGTTCCAGCACTACATAAATTCCTCAAATAGGGGAGAGAATGTTGGAAAGCCAAACCACCCTTAGTAGAAAGGGCATAATTCGGTTCTGAAATATGGCTCTCTTCTGGGAGCAAGGGGTTTGGGAGGGTAGGATTTTTGTGTTACCACATCATCAATGTTTTTATCTGGATTTTAGCTGTGCTCTCAATCATCTAACCTTTGACAGAAATGACCAGAACATATACTTAGGCATTTCTCATTTTCCATTTGTAAATTACATCAAAGCCACTGGAGCCTCTAATTGGGAATGAGTTAGGATAATGGAAAAATAGTTGACTAATATTTATTTCGGATTCCTGAATATGCACATAGCCTCCAGGGAAGTTAGTATGACGAGGCACTAAACTACAAAGAAGCTCAGAGTGAGAAACTCATGAAGTTAACTACAGAGCAGGGCAATACTGGACTCTGCCAAGAAGTGAGATGCTCTCCGGGCTAATTTAAGACATGGGATACACATTTAAAATTACTTAATTACTCCTGTCCCTTTGTTTTCTCCTCCTCTTGTTTTTATTTTTTCCTTTTTCTCTATGCTTCCTTGTGCCAAGTTCATTTAATTTATCTGTTTTGTTTCATTCTTTCTACCGTAATTGCTGCCGTTTTCCATTATTCTATCTTTTCAATCTGATTCATCTAATTTTTAAAGCTAGCTTTAAAAAATTATTTCTTTGTAATCTAGTGGCCTTTGCATAATTTCCAAAGTCAATACTTTTTTGTACAGCAGAGTCATTCCTTCATCTGACATTGAGCTGATTCAGCTCCTACAGCGCACCAGATGCTTTGCAAGCTCAGTATGTTGATAGCTTTGTGTGAGGGTGCTGCTTACCAGCCTGGGCCCATCTGGGCCCTCTGGGGTTTCTTGGTTAGGTAGTGTTGTTTACCCAAGTGCCTCTTAGCTCAACCACATGTTTATATTGAATTAAGCAGTCTTTTTATTGGGCTCTTGAAAAGGAAGAGAGATCTTTTTAATGTGCCCATTGAACTAGAAAGAAAAGAAGCATAAACTATCACACCCTTATTCTCCCATTTTCTGGTCTAAAGCGGGACAGTCTCCTCTGACCATTGGACCCTTGGTATTGATGTGGCTGAGCATGACGATGTATTACTGGCTCCTCCCGGATCGGACTCAACCACTGCACCATCCTTTCCCTTCCTCACCATAATTGTAAAGGGAGTCAGAAGAGTATGATGGGGTGTCAGGGCAACATGTAGATAATATGATTAGAACGCCACCTGCAGCTGCCTCAGAGTATGACCAAGCTCTAGAATTTTTGTAGTGCTGTCTGTGAGAAGCAAGTTTTACCCTGTTGAAAGAGACAATCCTTTAATGGTCTCTCCCATTCCTACAGACCTTTCATTGTGTTATGGGCTTAATTATGTCCCTCCCCTGCTCCCACCCCAGAAGATATGTCGAAGTCCTAACTCCCACTGCCTCAGAATATTTAGGAATAGGGTCATTACACATGTAATTGGTTAAGATGAAGTCATACCAGAGTAGGGTGGGTCCTTTATCGATTTTCCTGGCGTCTTTATAAGAAGGGAAGAGATCCAGAAACACATGAGTGGAGAATCCTATGTGACAACAGGCAGAGACTGAAGCACGGTAATTGAAAGCCAAGAAGCACCAACAAGCACAGCTACCACCAGAAGCTAGGAAGAGGCAAGGAAAAATTTTTCTCTATATATTTCAGACATGGCCTCCCTGACACCTTAATTTTGGACTTCTAGCCTCCAGAACTGTGAGACAATAAATTTCTGTTATTTTAAACCCCACCGTTTGTGGCAGCCCCCAGAAATGGATGATGCACTGTGTATACCAAAAACGTAATGTCCTGACTGCTGTCTCTCTTGGCCATTTTTCTGGGTATGTTTTCAGGAAGCAATCTGAAGGATGAGGTAATATCTTAGTCAACAGGCAGGCTTGCTTATTGCTTGCGATAAAAATGGTGAATTCCTCAAGCTCCATGTTCCTCAGCTATGAAGTAAACCTGCTGTGTTTATCTGAACCACACTGTGTCACCCTCATGGAGGAGGAAAATCAGTTTAAATAAGGGTTATTATAATAGTCCATATCTAGAGGTTCTCTAAGATGCCCGCTTATTATTTCCTTTCTTTGTTTTTAAGATCTGTGTGATGTGCTGCAAAGGATTAGGATTATGTGCCCTGTGAGTCAGCAGGGAAAGGGAAGCCAGGACCACTGTCATGTCATTTTATCACAGGACACTGAAGGTGATTGTGTTAAATGGCTGGCTGGCTTCCCAGGCTCCTGAGCAACCTTGTGATTCCTCAGAATTCGCTCCCCCTCTGCACAGAGCTCAGTGATGAGTGGTGATCAGATGGCAACTTTGCACGTGGCCATTTATCATAATAGAGAGAAGTGGGTCCTAAGTAGCAGAAATAAAGCTTATCAGTTATGGGAGAGCTGGCATATCCTCTAGTTAGACATAGATGGAAGTGTCACATCCTCTGCTAAGTACTTTCTATGCCAAGGACTTAGATCCTTGCTCAGGTTAAGTGGATGCCTCGGCCTCATCTCCAGGCCTTCAGATACACTGGGCTCTACTTTGGGTAAGAAGGTTGAAATATTTAGAACATTTCCGTATGTTGAATTGACTTATTGGGTAAGTCAATTGCTCCCCCTACCCCCCAAATCTCTGAAGTATTCAATGGAGAGGTGTTTCTTCTTTGATCCAGGTCACTGTACACTATCTAGCTGGCTGGCCAGTAGGCAGACACCTGCCCCACTTCCCTCAGCATAGGGGACTTTGTTCCTGGAAAAGGAATAAAAAGCTCTTCACTGTCTTTCAAGTTGTTTATGATGGGAAGCACCGACCTACATCTGGCCACTGTGATTGTCTTTGGTTGTATGTTCTGGGATTAAAGGGGCCCTGTACCAGAACCTTTATGCATGTGAAAGCAACAAGGAGGCGGATGCATGCTCGTTCACCTCAGCTTTCTCTGCTACTGCCTTTCAAAACCAGTGGCCTATCTAGAGTATTTGACTCCTGGAAATGATAATTCCTTACCCACCCTTCCAATATGTTATTTAAAGAATTCTATAGTGTAAATGCATATACCCACACCTAGATTCTACCATTAACATTTGTTATACTTGCTTTGTCATATATCTATCCATGTAGAGTGGATCATTTTTTAACACTTGTCTCTATATGATTAAAACATTTTCAATAATAATCATGAAATAAAACAACTAATATTAATGGCCAGAAAAATACAGTGAAAAAATTATACAAATTTTGTATGTATAATTATATTAATAAAACTAAAATTAACAAAATAAATATTGCATACGAAATATTATATATAAAATATTACATCTTGCAGTTCATGTTCTATGTACTTCTTAACTTCTACATGATATTTGTTATGTATTAAAAGATAAGTAATAAAAAATGTGCTCATTTGAAGCTTATATATATGTGCGTGTATATATGAATAGATATATAATTAAAACTCAGTTGTAATGACAGCAATTGTTTAAAGTCTATACTAGTCAAACATTTTTTTTTTGGTAGAACAACATTTTTATCACTGACATTATTTAGAATTGCTGGCAAGTGGTGATAATAAAAAATCAGCTTGTGGTTGGCTTTCTAATTGTTTTTAAATTCTGCACATATAGTGCATCCTCTTATGATTTTCTGCCCCTTCCCATTCTTGATGGTGTCCAAGAAAAATGGAGTTGGAGGCTAGTGTAGGGTCGTAAATACAGATTTTGTTCAATACTATTGCAATATGGGAAAGAGACTTCATAATAGAACCTAGCTTAATCTCAAATATAGTAGACAACTGTTGATTTATGGCCAGTGAGCAGAGTGAGAGGGCCAATGGATGGAAAATTACTAAGAGGAGACATCAAGTTAGAAGGTAGAGGGGGGTCTTGCTAAAGGCATCCAAAGATTTATACAGGGAGTGGGAATGAGGAACTTGATCAGATATCAAGATGGAGATTCCTACTAAACTGACAGAAGGGTTCTTGCTACACCTGGGCTGGGCAGGTGAAAAATAGGTGGCAAGGGTGAGGCCTAGTCAAAATGAAGGTCAGAAGAGACTGTCTAAGGTTTGTCTCTCATGGAGAGAGTCTTTGTCAGTGGCCACTGCCTAGGACATATAGTTTACTTATATTGGTGAAATAAGTAGTTCTAGAAATAAGGGAAATAGTGTGGAAGGGATGGGCAAAGAGGATGTCATTGTAAACATCCTGATCTTATAATTATGAAGCCTAAAGCTTTATTAATCATTTCATCGGTATCATTAATAAATAATAAAGATTGGATTAAACATAGTGGTGTGAGAGACATTCCTAGATCTTTCCCCTTGAAACAACAATAAGCTGAACACTTAAAACTCAACAAAAACCACCCAAACTACACAGCAGTAAGTCTTAGCGTGGGATCTGCGCATAAGAGATACCACAGGTCAGAACCCTGGGTGTTGGGTGGTGGACTGGGAGAAATAAAGAAACTGTTTCTCGGTCTCCAGAGCTCCCTGTAGGAGGAGGGGGAGGAGGGAAGGAGCGGCGAGTTCCCTGAACAGCCCTCCCTGAGAGTGCTGTGAGCTCCATGCTGCTGGCAGCAGTGCCCAATCATCAGGGCAGAAGGCACAGGGACCATAGAAAAGTAGGGGTGGTAGAGAAACAACAGTTGATTTTTACCAGCTGCGGTTGCAAAACTGAGGCTGAGCTGCAGCCTCCAACTCCTACCCCAGAGGGCCCCTCCCCCGATACTCTCTGAGGTGGAATGCTGTGGAGCCCCAGGGGAATCTGAGCAAATGCTACCGAAACTGTCACTAACACGACAAAAACTGAGACTGAGGGTAGCAGGCATTATTAAACATCTATAAAGGGAAAAAAAGACATTATTAACACTTTCTATAAAGCAGAGATCCAAGAGGCTTAGACACCACCTACTGGAAACCAAAAGAAAAACACCTATTTTCTTTCAACAGGCTAAGGACCATTATATAATAAATCTTCTTTCTGGAAAAAAAAAAAAAAGTAGAACACACTTCCATTAATGCCCAGGAATAGAAGTAGTACATTAAACACCATGAACAAACAAGGTGACAAGGCATCTCAGAAAGAAAGAGAAAAATCTCCAGAAAATAAGCTTCCAGACATAGAAATATGTGACTTAAATGAAAGAGAATTCACGATGGTACTTCTGAAAAAATTCAGTGAGATCTGAAATGAATCGTATCAACAATTTCAGGAATTGAAAAACAACTAGATGACCAGAATGAGTTCTTTAGCAAGGAGATTGAAACCCTCAAAAAGAACTGAACAAACCTTTTGGAGATAAAGAACACACTACAAGAATTGAAAAATGAAATAGCAAGCTTAGGAAATAGAGTCGACCAAATGGAGGAAAGGATCAGTGATATTGAAGACATAAATCCAGAAATAAATCAGAAGGAAGAAGAGAGAAACCAAAGAATGAAAAATAATGAAAGAGAAATACAAGAACTAGCTGATACCATCAGGAGAGGAAACAAGAATAATAGGCATTATTGAAGGAGAGGAAAAAGAGCAGGGATTAGAAAGCATTTTCAGACAAATAGTTGATGACAATTTCTCAAATCTAAGGAATGAGCTGGAGCTTAGAATTCAAGAACTCAATAGAACACCCAATTATCTCAATCCAAAAAGGCCTTCAGCAAGACACATCATATTAAAATTGTCAAAAAATCAACAGCAAAGATAGAATTCTCAGGGCAGCCAGGAAAAGAAGACAGTAACTTATAAAGCAAAACCCATTAGATTATCATTGGACTTCTCAGCACAAACCTTACAAACCAGGAAGGACTGGAATCAAATATTCAAACTATTAAATGAAAGGAATTACCAGCCAAGAATAATGTATTCAGTTAAGCTCTCCTTTAGATATGAAGGAGAAATAAAGACCTTTCTAGACATAAAAAATTTGAGGGAATTCTTCACAACAAGGCCTGTGCTACAGGAAATACTGAAAGGGGTCAGCTCACCTAAAACAAAATGACAAAAAAAAAAAAAAAAGC
>NW_006430735.1:5302575-5321374 GCF_000325575.1 Pteropus alecto
AATATGGAGGTTTGTTTCAAAACTAAGAATTGATCTACCATATGATCCAGCAATCCCTCTACTGGATATTTACCCCAAAGCCTTGAAAACCATATCCAAAAAGATATTTGCACACCAATGTTTATAGCAGGATTATTCACAGTGGCCAGGGCATGGAAGCAACCCAAGTGTCCTACAATAGATGATTGGCTAAAGAAGCTGTAGCACATATATACAATGGAATATTACTCAGCCATAAGGAGAGGTGAAATACTGCCATTTGCAACAACATGGATGGACCTTGAAATAATCATACTAAGCGAAATAAGCCAGACAGAAAAGGTTGAAAATCACATTATAACACATATGTGGGATATAAACCTAAAAGCAACAAATGAACAGGACAAACAAACAGATTCATGGACATGGACAATGGAGTAGTGGTTACCAGAAGGGAGGGCGGAAGGGGGAGGTGGAAAATAAAAAATGAAATGTTAAGAAAAAAAATGTCTATATAGTATGAAAAAATAAATAAACTCGCATTTAAAAAAATAAATAAATAAAAGCCAGGAAGTAACTTTGTACAACATGACATAATTTGTTTGTCATTCTGTCTTTACCCACTACTCTTTTACCTCTTTTAGCAGGCAGTTTCTCCCCTGCTTTCTTGTGACCGGGCCTTGAATGACAACAAAATTTATGTCCAGATCAGCAGAGCAGTGTTTCCCCTTTCTAAGGTGATCGATCGATCAGCTTTCCAAAGACGCCCAGCGCCTACAGGGAAGAAAGTCCACGTCACAAGAACAAGAAGTATAACATAGGGGCAATCCTAGCCTTTTTCCTCTCTGTCTCTGCTAAGGAAAATTCTGACAATGCCCCTCACAGTTTCTCTCCTCTTCCCACCTGGATCCTAGTTCAGGTTGACCCAGCGAGAATGGGAGAAATAGGAACAGGGGGATTTTTATCAGATAGGGCCTGGGTTTCCTGAGGATTTCAAAAGGAGGAGAAAAAGAGGGCAAAAAACTCTCTTAGGTAGGGATTTTTAGAGAAGGTAGCTGGAAAGTTGAGAGCTAAATTGGACAGTAAGTCTTCTGGATCAAGAGAAATGAAATAGTAGGAATTTCTAAGAAGCAGAGCTGAGGGTTATAAATTAGATCTCTTAATATTCTTTAGTAGAAGCTGGCAAAAATTTAAATGACTTGTGAATATTTTGGGGTGATTGGACTGTGTTCACGTGAGGCAATCTTGTCCTAAGGCTCCGAGGGGCATGAGTCATATTAGAGTTACATTAACAAACCTTTAGCTTGAGGAGCAAAGGTGACTGCTAGGTCCCTTTAACACTCGCTATATGGCAACGAAGCAGCTTCAGTTTCTGAACTGGACCCAGTGGAGGTAAATTGATTCCTTTCCCCTGAAAGCTAGCTTGACTGCGGCGACTAATTCTTCTCAAGCAAGAATGTAAGGGCTTGAAAACTGGCTTTAAGACACCTCTGGAACATGCAAAACACCTAAAAATGGACAAAGAAAACAGTGATGTTTCATCCAAACCCACTGATGTGAATGTAAGTACAGTGCAGTGAGGTGCGGGGAGTCTTCTCTGTTACTTGAATGCCACTTGTTGACCATGTTAGTGCAATGAGATCATGTTACTTTATAAAAATAAAGGCAATGATAACAGAATACTTTATCTTCCTACAGTACTTAATGGATTTTACAAATGTGGCTTGTTTTAAAGTACTGTACTTGGCAATCGATTTGCAGCTGTTTTTCTAAAACTCCAGGGAAATTGTACTGATCTCTACACAAATTCCATTTTAAAATTTAATCTGTGCTAACCGAGACTGCCTATAATGTGTTCCTGCACTTAAAGACCCAACCTTGGCGTTGTCAGTTCTACATGTGCTAGCATTTCCACCCCCCTCCCCCCACCTCTCTCTCTCTCTCCTTCTTCCGGGGAATATTTGAAAGCTTGACACCGTAGTTAACTCATCCTACCATAAATTGTTTTTCTCTGTAGAAACATCATCCTCTCTACTGCAGGACATCACATGAAATGAGGTCTAGTCTAGTTCAATTTCACCAAGAGGGATATAAGCTATATTTCACTCCAGCAGTTGACAAGGGTGTTTGGCAAAAAAGAATGAGGGAGCCATGAATAATTCAGAATGTACTTGGCCACATGCTATCCCATTAATTGGTAGAATTAAAAACTGGAGGGCATGTACTTTGAAGAGAAGAGTGAGGGAGAGTGAGAGAGAATGAAAGAGCCCTTAAGATAGCCCCAAAGAGAGATGATTTCTTTAGAATTGGTGTTCTAGATCATTGCCTTTAAAAGAATGTGTGGTTAAAAGTCATTTCATCATTGGAGTTTAGTTACCCTGACATGTATAAATCTCTCCTTCAAAGAAGCTAAACTCTCCCATAAATTATTAAAGAATTCACAGGATCAAATGGCAGTGGGCAGAGGAAAAAAAAAAAGAGAAGGGGAAACAGTTAAATAATGTAAGTTTTTCCTCTTGCATTTAACACTTTGCACACCGATTTGCTAAAACCAGTAAGTTTCTAATCTAAGACCTCTATTTCATTCTTTATTTTTGAATCATTCTTTCATCTGTGATTGAGAAACTGAGTCACTGATCAGTTCAGTGGCACACACGTGAGGCAATGGTGAAACAAGCACTTCGATCCCCATCCTGTAGCCCTACGCGAACCACAACATCATCCTTCACTCTTCCTACCACTTAGTCATGAAGACATAATTAAGAAAACAATTCATTTCTCTGAGGAACTCACATATATTCTTATTATCAATCTTGTCTCAACCTAGCAAAAATTGGTTGTGGGAGAAAAACTCTATAAAACAAACATTTTAAAAACACATACGTCCTCTATACATGAATTGACCCAAATAGAATCCTAACCCCCTGATCTTCAGGTCTTCTAGTCTACACTCTGTGAAATTCAGGTCTACCCTCTACAGCAGGGGTCCCCAACCACCAGGCCAAGTACTGGTATCAGTCTGTGGCCTGTTAGGCCAGGGGCCTTACAGCAGGAGGTGAGTGGGCAGGTGAGGGAAGGAAGCTTCATCTGTATCTGCAGCCCCTTCCCAGAGTTAGCATCACTGCCTCAGCTCCACCTCCAATCAATGGGCATTAGATTCTCATAAGAGCTCCCGTCCCTGGTGCCAAAAAAGTTGGGGACTGCTGCTCTACAGCATCTATTTAGCAGAATAGGGGAGTCGAGGAGAGGACTTGGGAACCATTTCACTAGAGTTCATATAATGTCTGTATTTTCTGATCTTAATTGTGTGATTTCAATGCAAATCAATTTGTTATGCTTATATGAATAATTTGACTGACATACTTAGGCCTTTTAGCACCAAGATTCTTTTTACTGAGTGGTTCCATTTAAGCTCTAGACTACTTCTTATCGAAAATGCATTTCTTTTTTTTCAAGATATCCAATATCTCAGTTCAGGTGATCAGTGCCCCAGGGAAGCTTCCAGGGAGACCAGGGAGACGACCACCCCGAAAACCCATCAGCAGAGCCAGACCCAAGAAGCAATCGAAGAAGAAAGCTCCATTTTGGAATGTCCAAAATAAAATCATTCTCTTCACAGTATTTTTATTCATCCTAGCGGTCATAGCCTGGACACTTCTGTGGCTCTACATCAGTGAGTTAAAACCTGTATTCCTTTGGGGTTAGGGCTTGCCCTGTGAGCTCAGAAGGAGAAATGCAGGCCCAGTCTGCCCCGGGGCGTTTCTGAGAGAATTTTCCTATTTCCCAGATTAATAGCCCTTTCTGAAACTGTTGAGGTTTTAAGGTGGAAGAAACCAGAATTGTCTTTCCCATTTCTTCTTTTCTTATCACTGCTTTCTTTCCATAGGAGAGCAAGAGGAGCAGAGTTGGGGGATAGGATGAGAAAAGCTGAGGAGGATGTGCAGGAGCAAATTTGAGGAGTTCAGAAATGTGATCCATTTTTAGCTTTAAAAAATGAATAGAATGCTACACTGTTTCATTTCCTCCTTCCACCCACTGCCTGTTTCCAGGCAACCTTATATTCCAGCTCCCTGAGCTTCATTTTACTCATGTGCCTTTCTCCCCTCTGTTTTTATGTTTTTGTCAATCTGACTGATCCTTTTGGGTAGGAATCATAACTAAGTTCTTCCTTAGAAAGTACTAACCCATGCAGATCGGCAACTATAGTATTTGTTGACTTATGTATAGACTACCTACTCTATACATCTTTGTATGTTTGATATAAGATACGTGTTCTCTCAAAGATGTTAAAATTTGGTTGGAAAACAAGATTTACAGGCAAAGGATTAATGAATATTGTCTCGAACAGTTCGGTCACTTACATACATATGAATTCATCACCTGTAATTTGTGTGGCACAACGTAAGACATCAGGTATACTAAAACGCATCTCCTACTTTCAAAAAGCTCACAGATACCTTTTCTACTTTCAAAAATCTCAGTTTAATGATGGAGAGGGAGAGAAGGGTGATGTCTTTGTTTGTTTAAGCAATTACTTTGCAATCACAGAAGAGAAGCATCCAGCCTGCCTAGGAATGAAGTCCACAGTGGGCTTCGGAAAGTGGTTCCTGAAAATTCATCTGGCACATTTCGAAGTGCCAGCTGAGCCCTGTGATAGCCATGGGGACAGAGTGGTAGACAAGGAAGAATCTCTGTCCTTAAAGATGAGTGGGAGATATTGAGTCAATGGGCAATTAAGGCATACAAGAGACATACATCTGCAACCCAAAACAAAGCAACCTATTTCCCATCAGTTCTCTGCCAGCCCTCAACTGATACATTGCCATTGCCCTGGAGTTTTTGTCATACAAAAAAGCTTTGGAGCATCATTGTGCAGAAGTAGTTTTGTGTCTATTTAAAAACCAGAGAAGGGCGTTTCAGGGGGACAGACCAGTATGAGCAGAGGGAAACCTGTACGGACAAGTGAGAATTGTTCAACAAACAAAACAAATTAATTTTAATACACGATATTTGGGCATGGAGGGGACCTTGAGAAATGAGGTGGACAGTTCATCAGGGAGACCACTCCTATGGTCTTCACTGGGCAGGGTATTTGGGCAGAAGTGACCTGACACTGGGCTGAGAGTCCTCATCAGAATGATGAATTCTCCCTGCACTGCTGCGTGTTGAGAACCCAGCGCAGCACCCTGAACATCAGCCACGCAAGTCAGAGAGAGGACAAGCACCCAGGGGCTCAGTGAAGGTCTGCTGGAGGAACCCCCTTCTTTCTCCACTATGCTCTCTTTACCTCAGAGCTTGATGGTATACATTGTTTACTGTCCTACCTTCTACAGACCCAAGATCCATAAAAATTGTATATGCTTTTTTTGGCCCCTTTTTGACTAGGACATGTAATAAATCAATGAGTTATATGTTTTATCTTTTTATCTTGTTCTTAAATCCTTATCAGAAGCTGATAAAATAGAATATTTTAAGGGATATGGTGTGTACCAATGATGGAAAGGTTTTATTATCTACATTTAGTGCTTCACAGGCTGTGAACCAGTAAAATACTTAGTTGCCTAAAATGAAATCATTTTAGGAGGCTGATACTGAGACAGATCAGACAATACCTCATTACCACACATGTAGGAAAGTCCTCTACCTGCCTTTTCTTCTGTCTTTCAGGTAAGACAGAAAGCAGAGATGCTTTTTACTTTGTTGGGATGTTTCGCATCACCAACATCGAGTTTCTTCCTGAACACCAACAGAAGGAGTCCAGGGAATTCCTGTCAGTGGCACGAACTGTGCAGCAAGTGGTGAGGTGATGGGGGAGGGGGTGAGAGGCTGGGCAGGGCAGGGTTGGGGCGAGGGGACTGGGTTGGAACAGTCACAAGTGTCACACTGTCCAGGGAGGGCAGAGGAAGCAGTCGGAGGAAGACTTGGAATTTAACTTATTGTGGCCATAAGGAAGAACTGCTTATTTGATAGAATTGCTTGTTTATTTATTTTTTTTCTGCTGAAAGTGAAAAGAAATGGCTCTCTAAACTTCAGTTTTTCTCAACTGTAAAATAAGGGAATTTTATCAGGTGATCTTTTAAAATGCCTTTCAGTACTGACATTACATTTATTTCAACCTCAATGCACTGGCATCTACTCACTTAAAAAAACCTTTCTCATTAAAGAACTAGTACATATTTATTAGAAAAAATTAAAGTATAAAAATGTAAAATGTGTAAAATAAGTAAATAAAAGTGTAAAGTATAAATTTAAAAGTATGAATAATGTATAAAGTAAAAATTAAAGTGTAAAACTTATTAAAGTATAAAAAGAACATTAAAATCTTCTTTAACATCAAAGCCCAACATAGAGCCAACTTTTATTCTGTACCACGTAGACATAGAGGATAGATAGTTCAATAATAAAGTATTAGTAGGTATTCAGTTTTATATCTGATCTTTAACTCAACATTAGGTTGCATATTTCTATGCAAGTATTCTTTTAAAAAACATGTTTTAATAGCTACAAAGTTAGCAAATCCATTTTTATTGGATATTTAAGTTGTTTCCAATTTTTGCCATTATCGATCATGCTACAATAAAACTTCCACATAAATTGTGTGTATCTCTGATTACTTCCTTAGTTGATTTCCTAAAATTATAACTGGCCAAATAAAAAACTATCTATTCATGGTGCTTGGTACATATACCAACTAGAAAGTTTCCTCCAATTTGTATCTGCACAGTAACGAGAGTGTGGCCTGCACAGTCCTAGCTGCTGCAGTGACAGGCACATTGCTGTGTGGAATGAGAAAGGACTGTGAGAGAGAGCAAGCAAAGACAAGAGTGGGTGTAGTGGCTCTTGTTTATTGAAGGCTTTCTATATACCGGGTATGTTGCTAAACCCTTTATCTTTAATATATATCAATTATTCCTCAAATTATCCCAGAGATAGGCATTTTGATCATCATTAGTTTTTTTTTTTTTTAAAGTAAGGAAAACGGGGGTGGGAGTGGGAGAGTGGGGGAGTGGGGCAGTGGGGAGAATAACACCATGGAAGTCAATCAGGTGCAGGTACCGTGTTCCGTGCTGCATGGTGAATTTAAACTCCACAGCTCATATGTTTTTTCCACTATGCTATATGCGCTGTATTATTTCTAAGGTTGGTTGGTTCGTTTTACTCTTGGGCAATTAAGTGAGTGATTTTGATATTGTGTAGGAAGAGATATACAGGAAGAGAAAAAGATTTGATAGATGAGTCTGTTTGGTTTTAGAAATGCTAAGTAAGGCAGGGAGGGTAAGTTGATGGAAATAGCTCTCCATTGAGAGCCAATTATGGAGTTTTAAAAGGGTTGGTTGTCTCCCTAGAGACTTTAGAAGGTGAATGGTAGACCGGCTGTGGGCGCCACCCGCCCCCTAGTGGTTAATATAGGAATGTATTCTTATTGCTACAGGAAGTAAAAATTTATTTGAATTCAAGAAATAATATCTGGGTTTGGAGTTAGAGGCCTTTAGTTTGAGCTTTGTTTTTCTCCTTGCTAGCTAATCAGAGCTTGGGCCTAGAACATGCTAGGTACTGTGAAAGGAAGCCAAGTTTGAAAGACTTCAGACACTTGGGTTCTTTTACAGGTGAATCTGGTTTATACAACATCTGCCTTCTCCAAATTTTACAAGCAGTCTGTCGTTGCAGATGTCAGGTAATGTATGTTCCTAGCTTTGAGGTTTCTATGTTTACTGCTGTAAATTCTCCTCAAAGCCATGAAAGCACCAAGATATCACCATTCACAAGTAACTTCTTGGAGGTCGTTATGGATTAATGCCCTTTTAGCACAAGAGTGACCCAACTGTTTGCTATGCTGTCATGCCAAGTTTTTCTCCCAGCTAACAGAGCCTGCCCTCTCCCCATGGCTGGGATCTCAAACCCCTATATTAATGCTGCTGGGCAAAATAGTCATAAACATGGCAACTATATTGGATGGAGGCAAAGATAAAACATAGACCAGTATTTCTTAGAATATGGTCAGTAAAAAACTGGTCAGTAGAGATCTTCTGAGACAAAAAGGACCCTGTGGTCAAATAATTTTTAGGAATAACTGTGTGCAGGATACTGAATCTTACTTTCCCCCACCCCCAATATGTCTGCAGAGATTCATAATCCACTTTGGCGTGTTAAAGGCACTGAGAAGTTCTGGAATAAAGCAATTTGTTTACTTTCCTTTGCCTTTATTTCCCAAGTTTTTTACTATAGGATATTACCTTATATTATTTTTCATAGAACATATATTTGTGCATTTAGGAGCTCTCGCTCCCGAGTCACTGAAAACCAAACTGGGCTTGCTTCCTGGATTTACCGCTTACTAGTTGTGTGATTCTGAGTTATAGTTGGTCTTAATTTCCTTATCTGTAAAAATGTAATAATAGTAGGATCTTCTTCATAAGGTAATATAGGATAAAGCAAATTTAGCACTGTGAGTTATCAAAAATTATAACTTGTTATTTATATTAGAAGTGAATACTGATTGATATTCATAGAAATAGTATAGTCTCCATGGAGATGAAACTATGCACTAATTGTTCTAGATTTGAATTCAACACAAGAAATCACACATGATGATGCTTTCTCTTTCCAATCCCCACAATAGGAGTCAATGACTTCCTAAAGAAGGAAGTTATGTTCAGTTGAATGACGTGCTTGCTGACCTTACCTTGAATTTATCAGTTGGGTCACTGGCTTCCTATAAAAGTCTATTTCCTAAGAGGTATTCCTGAACAACTTTTTCTTTTCACTATAGCAGTAACAACAAAGGTGGCCTCCTTGTCCACTTTTGGATTGTGTTTGTCATGCCACATGCCAAGGGTCACATCTTCTGTGAGGATTGTGTGGCCGCCATCTTGAAGGACTCCATCCAGACGAGCATCATAAACCGGACCTCTGTGGGGAGTTTGCAGGGTCTGGCTGTGGACATGGACTCTGTGGTACTAAATGGTGATTGTTGGGTAATTTTCCTTTAAGCATTCCTTCCTGCAGCACTCTTGACACTGTCATTATTGCAGTCATTATTGTAATGAAGTATGCTCTTTGGCAATTTCAGCGAAACAGGATTAGTTGAAGACATTGGAGCTATGTTGATAAAGGAAGTCATTAAATGTTACATACAGTGATTGGACAATAAAATTGGGGCCAAAATATATATGAAATTGAGTTTAACGTAACAACCCCTTCCTATATTTAATCTGGCTTATTCAAATTAAGGTGCCAAGGAACAAAGTCCTGGATAACGAAAAATTTTGCTGAGCTTTATCTTGTCTTTTCCCTCATCCAGACAGAACTGAACCTAGGTTATGTAGTGTTGTCCAGTACACTCCAAAATGATCTGCCCCATAGCCCTGTCAAAATGCAAATTGCATCAATTTGTTTTGACGATAAAGTGGTTTAATTATTGTGTAATCCCAAATATATGTGGCTTGCTTTTTTGACTTAAATTATATGTATGCTGGGCATATAGTAGGTGGCTGATAAGTATATTTTAATGCATGAAAATTCTGTACTACATATACTATTTCAGATATAGGACTAATTAATATGACTAATTATTATCATATTTGCTTGGTTGCTTTTACTTTTACAAATATTTACAACTTGTTACTATGGATGATTTCAAGCATACAAAAGGAAAGAGAATAGTATAATCAACTATCATATACCCTTTACGCTTCAACAACTGTCCACTCACATCTGTCCTATTTAATTTCTAAATACCTAAACAACATCCCCTACCCTCACTGGATTATTTTAAAACAAATCTCAGATATGTTGGATTGCTTTTAAAGGACTGAAATATTTTTACTGGGCAAAATTCTAACAAAATGAAATGATAGTCTCTTTTCTATGTGTTTTTCTTTTTAATGCAGCTGGGCTTCGGTCAGATTACTCTTCAACTATAGGATCTGGTAAATTATGTCATGTGGTTTCTTCCCTCCTTGTATCCTACCTCTTCTCCCATTGCCTCCAAATCAGTATATTTTTTTGGCTTTAGTTTTTCTTTTTAAATCATGGTATTTGTTAGTGTTCTTTCAGTTGCAAGCAACAGAAATATACTCACACTGACTTAAGCACAAAAGAAACTTGATAGACTCGTACAACTGGGACATACTTGGAATGATCTAGCTTCAGGCATGGTTGGGCCCAGGTCCTAAGATAAAATGCCATTAGAACATTGCATCTCTACTTTCCTCTGTTGAGGCTTCAAGTGGATTCTTCCAGTGTGGTGGTGTAAATGGCCACTAGCAGATCTAAGCTTATAATTTCTCAGCTTAGCAACCACAGTGGAAAAAACTCAACATATATTTTCTGATAGTTCTTGCAGAAGTTCTGGGGCTGACTCTCATTGTCTTGGATTGGCTGACCCAACTTCTTTGATTCTGATTGGCCAGTCTCAATCACGTGCCCACCTCTACGCTTAGGGATGCGTTTAACCCCAGTCAAACCATATAGATAGGGTAAGGATAGTTTCTCAAAGTAAAATCTAGGTGCTGTTATGAGGAGAAAGGGTTGACTCCAGGCTAACAAAGACAGCAGATGTTTTCCATGCAACCTCTTTTGCTCGCTACTCTTTTATAAAGATTTCTAGAAAAGTCGTTCTTAAAACAAAAGTGCTGTCTCCACAGACAAAGGCTGTTCTCAGTACTTGAATGCAGATCATCTGTCTTTCCGCTACCCTCTGGAGATTTCTGCAACCTCAGGGAGGCTGATGTGCCACTTCAAGCTGGTGGCCACAGTGGGCTATCTGATTCGTCTGTCAGTAGAATCTGTCCAGATTGAAGCTGACAACTGTGTCACCGACTCCCTGACCATTTACGACTCCCTCTTGCCGATTCGGAGCACCATCTTGTATAGGTATTCTGCAAGCACTCTGGTTGGCGAGTAAAAATAGTTTCTACAACATCTTTCTTTTGTAGTATCTGTGTTTTCTTTGGATTTTTTAAAAACCATTCTCGTGTATACTCATGAAGTCAATGACTGACCCATGCCTTATTTAGTACCCCCTGTATTAGCCTACCAGACACAATGCTTGTTTTTCTCTTGTAGCATATACGGGTTAAAATTAATATATCAGAAACATCAGTCAATATACCTGAAATATAACAGATCTTTTAAAATTTTACATTATATTGCTATCACTATGAAGCATACTGTTTCAATAAAGTATGAGGATAAATATTCTATGATGATTGCATAGAATTAAACAACTACAAAATTTTTCTAATTACAAAGATAACACTATGTTCATTGCGAAAGTGAGGTCAATCAGAGAAAACAATATCAATTATTTCACAATACCATTACCCGGAACAAATATCTGTCATATTTTTGCATAAATCCTTTCATTCACACATATATGTAATTACACATGCACACACATATACATACTCTAATATTTTTTACTTTATGTAATGAGTTCTTAATATTTTGTTAACTTAATAATGGCTGGGTTTTCTTAAGAAATTATCATCTGTTTCTCACTGCGCTAAAAAGGTACATGAATTTTCCTATTATTCTTAATAGTGTTTATAAATGCGTGTAACAATATATTCTGTATGTATGTATTTATATTTTGGGGATGAATGTGCATGTTAAAAATCCATACAGTATATAAAGATATGCAGTGAGAAATAAGATTGTCACTGGTTCTCATTTCTCAATCATTCCTATTGGTTTATTTAGCCTTCCAGACATATTTAGTTGTTATCTCATTTAATCCTCACTACAATGTGAGTATATTATTATTACCACTACCATTTCATAGTAGAAAAACTGCCATTTATGAAGACTTAGTTACTTGAATGCCCAGTTTTTCAGCCAGTTAAATGACGAAACTGAACTTCGAACCCACTTTTCTTTAGTGCAGAGCCAATGGCCTTAGCCATTAAATACTCCACCGCTCTACCTCGTTTGCTGTCAAGGAGGGTCCAGTGATGCCCATCTAGGAAAATTCAGTAGCTACTGGACAAAAATTTCTGAACTTTTATCAGCTCCCCTCCATCTGTCATGCCCTGTGGCCACTAGTTGATGAAGACCTGGCCGGCCGAGTCTGATTCACAAGAACTGTGTGGATGGCCCAGGAAATGTGTGGATTAGTGGTGGATGGAGGCTCACTTCTCAATAACTTGTTATTCATGTACTCTTGTTTTGTTATCTGCTTTCAGAATTTGTGAACCCACAAGAACATTAATGTCATTTGTTTCTACAAGTAATCTCATGTTGGTGACATTTAAGTCTCCTCAGATACGAAGGCTATCAGGAATCCGGGCATATTTCGAGGTCATTCCAGAACAAAGTAAGTCACACACACCCCTTCCCCCCTTTTTTTTATTTGATTCTCCTGTCTGATCTATCCTGAGGTCAGAAATATTCATTATAATCCTCCTGTCTGATCTCTCCTGAGGCCGTGTTATAATACTAGTTATTTATTCAGGGACCCTGATTCAGGGTTCAGTCAGAAGAGAGAGATCATAGTAGTTATTTTAACAGAGAAAATGTAATGTAAAGAACTGTTAATGCAGCATAAAGGTATTAACTAGGTAACTCAAAAGGCAAAAAGAAAACTATAATGTGTAACACACCCAGAAAACAACTACTACCTGTCGGTCTAGAGGAATGAAGGAAAGCAGTCAGAATGATTACGTTTTAGAGCTTAGAGGAGGGGTCTTTGGAATGAAACTGAGACCTCTGAGGACGGGTTATTGCTCAGCTGTTCTTGACGTCTCTGAATTCAGAAGCAGATATTCATGGAGCTAGGACCCAGACATTTGAGGAGAGAGTGCCGGACAGCCAGGCTTATATCTTTGAGTGGAAGTTGGAAAAACTGCTAACAGGATTCAACTGTTACAGGAAGAAAGTGAATCTGCAGGGGTGATGAAGCGTTGCTGGGGTGATATTCCCAGGAATAAGAGGCGGGAAGTCTGATTTTCCTTTCTCCAGGTTTCTAGTTTACTTTTAGCACTCCGTATTGGCAGAGCCTCATAGGAAGCTAGGTGGTAAAGGAAGGAAGTGGTTTGCAGAGTCTGAGCCCCATCATTGCAGAACAGAGAAGCGTTGCTTTGGAGCTCAGTAACTAGCACATTAGACTGTCTTTTGTGACTTCTCATTTACAGTAATGCATGTGAATGCCATCCTAGAAAGTGCCTGTGAAGCAAAACCTCAAGGAGTTAATGGATCTTTCTAGGTCACACTGAGCAAAAATGACTCCCTCCATCCATTCTTCTCTTTTTGGCTTGGGTTGATAAAGTAAAACAAAACAAAAAGTGCCTTCACTGAAACTCCAGTCTCTCTGTGATATTTGTTATGGTTGATCAGACCTTGCAGGTCATGTCTTGGTAACATCTTCGTAAATATCAGTAAAGCCAAAGGGGTCAGAATGGCAGATCAGGGTGAGGAGGAAAGAGGATTCGACATAGCTAAATGATGACAGCTATAGTTTCATTTATATTTTAGGGCACTGCTTATTTTGATAGTGGTTTTTTGTTTGTTTTTGTTTTTTTGCTTCAAATGATTACAAAACCAAATATAAAATGGATTTATTGTATAAAATTGAACTAGGTATTTTGAGATATTGTTGGGTTGAAAATTATCTCTAACTCCAAATGTTAAAAATGTGATTTTCTCAGAAATATTGCAGTGGACTTTGTCTATTCACTCAACAAATATTTATTGAGTATCAAATGCCAGGAATGATTCTAGGTGTTAGAGAAATGGCATTAAACAAAATAGATGTAAATCAGTACTCTCAGGGAATTTACACTCTAGCAGAAAGATGACCATATCAGTAAGAATAGATATTTAGATTGTCTTATTTAAACAGAGCACCATGTTATGTAAACTGGATATATTTCTTTAACAACAAATATACACTCATTTGAACAAAATAACTCAGAGGCTTTAAAAATATATATTTAAACTATGTTATTCAAGAAAGTAATAGCATCTTATAGATATAGCCAAAAAATATGTGATTTGAAAACAAATATAGGATATGAACAAGTAGTTTAGCTATACTTCTGTATTTCTTTTTGTAAAATTTAGTTTAAATTTCAAAAAATATATATCCTTTTTAATCAAGGAAGCGTGCATTTGTAGTTAAAGAAATATATGCAGTGTATTTCCCATACTCTCACAACTGTAAATCATTGTGTGTTACTGGATGTTTTTTTTTTTTCAGAGTGTGAAAACACAGTATTGGTCAAAGAAATTACTGGTTTTGAAGGGAAAATTTCAAGTCCATATTACCCAAGCTACTACCCTCCAAAATGCAAGTGTACCTGGAAATTTCAGGTAGCCTAGTTTTACCACTATCTTAGAAAAATAGTTATCCTATTTTTAGTAGCAATTTATTTTTGAATTAAATTACCTTTATTTTTAAATTTAATTACTGAAAAACCATTAGTTAATTTTATAATATTTAAAACTTATTGAAATATATTATCAAAACATGATAATTTCTTGTAATTTCAGCCCTATGACCACAAATTAACTGCCTTTTGCAGACTGGGGCTTATTTTTCCAATTTATTATTTTGCTTGTTTGTATTAAAAATGAAAAGATATTGTTACAGGATCAAAGAAGTTGTTATTTTATTATGGTATAGATCATTTGTTAATTTTTAATTACTTCGTCATTGACATTATAATAAGAATAATAAAGAAATAATAAATTGGATTAGGTGATATATATTTCAGTTTCATAAGCAAACCAAAGTGCATATTTATGTGAAATATATACGTCTCTCTCTGGTGCCAGACAGAGTGTTCTTATTTATTTATTTATTTTTTGGTTTGTTCGTTTGTTTAATCTTAGTCTGTAAACTATTTTTCTTTCTCTAACTGTAGTATCATGTGGTGGGAAATAGCGCAAAATGTTACCTTTGCTCTTTTAGTACATACATTTTCTGTGGCATAGCTATTAGATGTAAGTGGCAAGCAGCATATAGTTTGTTTTCATTCAGCATGTTATTATTGAATACCTACTATGTGTCAGATAGTATTCTTGTGATCCATAAGATGAGACACACACACAAAAGCTCTGGTCTCACGAAGCTTACCATAAGGCAGGGGGAGACAGGCAGCAAACAAATGAAATATATATAGTGTGTTACAGAGCAGTACAGTACTATGGAGAATGTTAAAGCAGGGAAGGGGGCTTTGTAGCTGAGTGAGTGGTGGGGTGCACAAAGGGTAGAAAATCAGGGATTTGTTATCTTAAATAAGATGGTCAGAGAAAACCTCACTGAAAAGAGATATTTGCACAGAAACCTGAAAGACAATCTTACCTAGGATAAGAGTGTTACGGGCAAAGGAAACAGCTGAAGCAAAGACCCTGAGGCAGGTATGTTCTTGGTGTGTATATGACTTGTGCAACTAAGTCAAATATTTTAAATAATTTCATTTTGCCGAAATGTATATTTAGTGTCAATGTCTTGATGGTATGCATCCTTAAATTTTTTTTTTATCGTCTATGGCCATGCCACCCTGAACAAGCCTGATCCTGTCTGATCTCAGAAACTAAGCAGGGTTGGGCCTGGTTAGCACTTGGATGGGAGACCACCTAGGAAGACTGGGTGCTGTAGGCATAAAAATAAGGGATTGTAAGCTGACAAGGTCCTTGCAATCTGTGAGGTCAACCAAGGGTTGCTTCACCCTTTACAAAATAATTAAAACATAAAGGTGCTGGACTCTTGCTCGCTTGCTCACTACCAGGTTCTTAAGGCCTCAGGGCAGCAGAATCTCAGAGCTTCAGGTGACTTTCAAGTATGAAGGGTGGGGAAAAGGAGGGGGAAGGAAGAGAGAAAGAGAAAGACAAATATCTTATGATCTCACTTATATGTGGAATCTAAAACAAACAAACAAACAAACAAATAAATAACCGAACTCATATACATAGAAGAGACTGATGGTTGCTAGAGGTGGGAGTTGGGCAAAATGGGCGAAAGTGGGCAAAATGTAAAAACTTCCAGTTATAAAATAAATAAGTCACGAGGATTAATGTACAGCATGGTGAGTATAGTGAATAATAATTAATATTATTATCTGTAGTTAATAACACTGTATTGTATACATGCAAGTTGCTATGAGAGTAGATATTAAATCACAATGAAAATATTTTAACTGTAAAGAGATGGATGTTAACTAAACTTACTGTGGTCAGCAGTTTGCAATATCTATAAATATCAAATCATTATGTTGTCCACCTGAAATTCATAATGTTTATGTCAATGATAGCTCAGTAATAATAAAAAAAAAAGAAAAAGTAGGATTGAGTCACAAAGTATTGCTACAAACTTAACTGTACTGTATGTTGTTTTCAAAAGAAAAAAATGAATTAAAAAAGTGATATAATAAAGTTGAAAATAAATGGATGGGCAATATTATACTAGGTAAATGTAAAAAAAAAAGAAAGCAGCGATCACAACCTTAGTGCCAGGCAATGCTGAAATTGGACAACTTCGGTGAGAAGAGGAAGGTAATTTATAATGACAAAGAAGGAGAACCACAATGAATATCTAATTATGACAATTATTATGCACCAAAGGAGATAGCATTAATATTTATAGATCAAATCCTATAGAACATACAAAGAGACATGGACAATGCATAGAGAAGAGATTTTAATTTCTTTCTCTTAGTTCATGACAGAGATAGTGGGGGACAATAAATAAGGCTAAGAAGAGTATTAAACTATACAGATAATGAGAATTATACACACACACACACGCAGAAATTAACCTCTTTTTTAAATCACCTTGGAGCACTGATAAATTCGATCGCAATGAAATCTTTAATAGATTTTAAAAAATTAAAAAGCAGTGTAAACAATAAATAATTTTTTACCTAATTAAAATAGAATTAGATGACTTGAAAGTAGGTAAAACAAAATTCTACTCCCTGGCAATGTAGGAGCTCTCAAATAATTCCTGGGTCAAAATGAAAATTAAAACTAAAATTGTGGCATATCAGACATAATGTATGTGCAGATCACACATTACTATGAAAAGGTCAGTTGTAGTGTGTGTGTGTGTGTGTGTGTGTGCGCACGCACACTCATATGTATATGTTCTGAATAGGCAGCTCCTTCTCTCGTTTTATGTCTTCTGAGAAGACCCAGGGGTGACTCAGTAACTGCCTTCAGGAGTAACCAGTTTTCATAGAAGGAGGATGCCGATTCATTTCTCATGTATCTAAAAAATCTGAATAATGCTTTAAATAAATTTGTCATTATTGTCATCTAAGGAGAAAAATGTGTACACTCATTAACAAGTGGATATTTTCAAAGTTAAGCTCATTTAATAGGGTAAGACTGAAACCTGGAGATGATCTACTGTGTCCCATGTTGCCCAAGTCTCTCAAACTGGGGCCTTATAGCTGCTCCCTGAGCACTGGCTTGTCTACATTTCTATTGTGTTCTCTTCCTCATTCCAATTTGCTCAGGGGAAGTGATCTACATAATTAAAAGACACAGGGTACAAATAATAATGCCCTTACAATGGCAAGACAATAGAGTGAGTTCTGAGTAAGGTAATGGAATCTTAGTCTGAAACATATCCTGACTTATGTTTGTTTTTCAGACTCCCCTATCAACTCTCGGCATAGCACTGAAATTCCACAACTATTCAATAACCAAGAAAAGTGTGAAAGGCTGTGACCATGGATGGTGGGAAATTAATGAACACATGTAAGTGGTTTACATATGTGAGGAATCTGAAGATTACTGTTTACAGATAGAGAAACTGAGGAATACAGGAATTAAATAACTTGCTCAAGGCCACTCAGTTAATAATTGACTAAGCCAAGATTCAAACCCATGTCTTATGATTCTCAAGTCCTTGCTCTATGCTGCTGGGCTGTATATGTGCACACTCTACACTTCACAATAGTTTGGCAGATAAAGTCTTTCAAACCATGGAACCATGGAAGAAAATAGTAACTAGGAGTCTTGATGGTAGAAAAGTTAGAAACCATTAGGTAATTCTGTGCAGTAGGAAAGTCCCAATCGGCTTGGTTGTGCCCTGAGGCTGGGACATGGGTTGAGGCTGATCACAGAGAGGCTGAGAGAAATCTAGATGCCTGGGTTTTCTGAACCAACCGAGTAGGTCCTCACTCTCACCTTTAATTTGTCTTTTTTGTTGTTGTTATTGTTTATTTGCTTCTAAAATTATAATAGGTCTTGCATTAGAAAGTATAAGATGTCTTGTCTTGGCAGCAGAACAGCTTCTCAGTTTACTTGGTAAGATAAGAACCCTTGTGGTTACCTGAGGGATTTGCCTGCAAATCTTTGTTTATTATTATTCCATGAATGAAACTTCTCCTTTTCTAAAAGATTTTTACTGAACAACCGCCTTTTATTTCCTTTAGACTCTTAGATTACTTGCTAAACAGTCATTGGTTCTTTCTTCATTGGAATAGATTCTATCTGATTTAAAGGATCCATTTCTTGGATCCATTATTAAGATGTGGCTTGTACTCCCTTTGGAAGTGTTTTTGGATCAGGGGTCTGTTATGTAAGAAGCAGAAGATCTGGGTTCAAATTCCAGTCCTGTCATTTAGTAGCTACATTAACTAGGACACATTTTTTTTTAACCTCCTTGATCTTCAATCTGTAAAATGAGGTAATAATTTCTAGGTAATAAGGTAGGTTTTTTAAAATAATTCAATTAAATAATGGATATTACACAACAAGAATATTAGCTATTGTTATGATTAATAAGACTGCTTTGGAAACGACGTCGGGTGGATAAATACTGTAGAATGTGTCCCAAGGCTTTAAGGATTTTGGTATTCCAATTACAGGT
>NW_006430735.1:5321475-5339944 GCF_000325575.1 Pteropus alecto
TAACAAAACTTTACCCATCTTTTGTAAAGTTGTATACTGAAGATAGAGCTGTGCTTTGAAAAGGAGATATTCTCCCCCGCCCCCGCCGCCCCACCACCATATCAACAATACTACCACCTACAATTTTCATATGGAGGAACTGCTGAAAGGCTTTACCCAGAGATAAGGTTGGCCTAACCAAGAGGTGGTGCTGCCAAAGTGTGAGCAGGGACTCCTTCCAAGTGATGCCAGGAAAGCTTTCTGCCCTAAATACTTTTCTTGAAGGACCAGCTCTTCACTTATCTTATGGGCTGGCTGAAATCCTACCAAGATTCCTTTGATATAAGCTGCACCCTTGGAATTTAACATGCCAGCCCTTCCCATTATTAGTTCTTTTTATCTAAAAAGAAAAGACTCTAATTTAACTAATTTCCGATACCTTGCTGAGAAATTAATGTAGGGTGTTGGGTTTGTCATGCGGAAGGAGGAAAAAGTAATTCTGACATCAGAAAGCCCAGCAATCTCCAGTTAAGAGAACAAGGGGATGGGATGAGTATGCTCAGGAAAGTTTGAATGCAGCATATGAATCCGAAAAAACTGGAAGGCTTTCCTACAAAGCTTTAGCAGAGCAAGTTCCTGAGGAGAAAGCTGTCGATGTGCTAAAAAAGTGCTAGAGTTTAGTATCGGCAGAGCTGCATCCAAATTCTGCTTCTACTTATTTGCCATTTGAACTTTAACAAATTGCCTCACCTCTTTACACTTCAGTTTTCTTACCCCTACATATAAACTAACTCCTGTTGGGTTTCTCCAATCTTTCACTTTTTTAAAACTTTTGTTCCATTAGCCACCGACATGGCCCATTACATAGTGGTCTTCTCTAAACTGCAGCCCAAGCACGGATTCAAAGATCTTTTTCCTTCTGCCTCCTCCTTAACATTCGAGTGAGGCTCATCATTGCAAGAAAACTCTAGTAAATGTTAATGGAGAACACAAATAAAATCACAGTGAGACACAGATAATTAATAATCACAATGAGTCACAGATAATTAATGATCACCATGTTTTTAGAACACAGTTTTTATTTTGACCCCAAGATGACCTGTTAGAGTAGGCTCTGACCTCAAAAACTTGACTTGGCTTTTCGGTGCCTCTCAGATTCTGGCTTCCATTTGGCCAGGTGGCCACCTGCAGCTGTTATCTCTTCCTCATATCCCAGGTGCTGGTCTATTAGCCTGTCAGGTCCTTCGCTTCAGCCAATTGCAAAAAAAATCTTTCCTGAAATATACATGAACCTTGAAATCATAGGTTACCTCTATGTTCCTCCCACTGAATAATAGTATCTGATCCATGGAGCATACATAGTTCCCAAAGTGCTTTGGGGGCCTAGAGTGATTGACATTCACAGATTCCAGTGATTGGCATTCACAGATTCCCCCATCAAACCTTGTGTCTCCTGTTTCCTTTTGAGACCTTGTAGGTTTTGCCCTGGAAAGAGCCTTGCCTACATAGGGCAGAGGCCTAACTTAGCATAGGCTCCCCGTGTAATAAGACTTCATGTTCCACTAACCACAGTGCTCATATAATAATTACTAACAGGAGGGACATTTTCTCTTAGGCGATGACAAGTAAAAAAAGTTGACATAGGGAAATTTGTAGATAAACATTACTACTTTGAAATTTTGCCGAAGGACAAGCTCTGAAGTGCACATCAGATTTCAATTTAGTTTGAGATAACTTTTTTTTTTTTTTTGCTGTAAGTATTGCTTAGATTCTTTGAATATTTTCAGCCTAAGTTTATGGATTCCACTATGAACTATAGGTAGATTTGTGGGCAAAAGCAGACAATTCTTATTAATACAGTCATTTACACCAAAAAAAAAAAAAAGAGAAAGGATTAGGAGAATTAAACTCACGTTTCTTCTAAGCGTTGGTGAGAAAAGCTAAGGATAATAGTTGTGAGTACTTGTCTTTGCAGAGGAGAAAGTCAAGGGGGCAGAATTTACTCAATCACAGACACTTAGCATAGAATAGATAACTGCTGTTAGCTCTACCATTAGCATCTTGCTTATGAAACCCAGAAAACCAAAGCATTAGTGAATTCATTGTCGGTAGGAATGCAGTTGACAGACCCTCAGGTCGTGTGTTCTCTGGCTCTTGTCTCTTCAGGTACTGTGGCTCCTACATGGATCATCAGACAATTTTCCGAGTGCCCAGCCCCCTTGTTCACATTCAGCTTCAGTGCAGTTCAAGGCTTTCAGACAAGCCACTTTTGGTGGAATATGGCAGTTACAACATCAGTCAACGTAAGCCTGGGATCAATGCTTTAGAAAACCTTAAAAAGTTGGGTAAAGGGAGGCTAATACTTTATAACTCTAAATGGTGAATTTAAAGGAATTAAAACTGCTTTATTGCTGCTGGTTTCTGTTATATTTTAATTTTTATTATAAATAAGACATAAATGAATATATAATGTAAATTAAATCTATAATAAATAATATGTATTATTTATGTATTTATTGCTGCTATAGTTTAAGTTATACAAAAATAATATAATTGTTATTATCGGTTTATAATTGAAAAATAGTCTGTTACATTATTCCTAAAATATAGAAGAAACCCATTTTTTGATTTGCCGTTCTTCTTGCTAGCCATAATCTGTGCAAATATGATGTTTACACCAACATTTAGTAGATCAGAGGCCAACAGTTATGACTCACTTTGGCCTATGAGAGCTGGTTGGCCAAGGAGAGCTCAACTATTAGCCCACGGACTGTCAAACTTCACACTGAAAACCGCTAGAACAGTGGCCAGGAAGTGGTCAGTAGAAAAGGCAGAGACATTGTTAGAGCTGGAGAGAGTAGATACTGACCTGCTCAGGAAATTCTTGGCATTTTATTTATTTATTTATTTTGCAAACAAGAGTTTGGTTTTATTTTGTTTCCTCCAATTTGCCTCAGGCAGTTTTCTGATCAAAATAGACTCTGTTTTGAAAAAACAGTGCACTATCAAGTCCTCTCACAGGAGTCACCCTTTTCCATGGCCTTGACCTTTTAAATTATGTTTTAAAAGACAGAAAAGTTAGGGTTAACCATAAAAGACTATGAGGATAAGACTTGAGAGAAAGCTCTTTTAGACCATGTCCTTTTTTGTTAATCCCTAATATACCTGCATCTGGATTTAGGGTATTACACTTTTGAATTCTAGATGACATGACCCTTGCACAGAGCACATTAGAACTTCCAGCAAGGACACAGGTACGTAGTAAGCCATCTTATTTGTAGTTGTTTTTTTCAAACCATGAATATTTTCCAGGAACTCATCCTCTCCACCGTATGCCACTGAGATAGTAGTGACCTGACCATGCACTCTCTCCCACTCCTTTGCTCAAGGGGAATGTCTTAGCCCATGTAGGCTGCTATAACAAACTGCCACAGGCTATGTAGCTTAAAAAGAACAGAAATTTATTTCTTACAGTTCTTGAGGCTGGAAGTTCAAGATCAGGGTGCCAATATGATCAGGTGAGGGCTCTCTTCTGTATCGAAGACTTCTATCCTCTCATGGTAGAAGGGGCTAAACAGCTCTGTGGGGCCTCTTTTATAAGAGCACTAATTCCATTTATGAGGATTCACAAACATTCAGGAGAGAGCAGGGAGAAAAGACTTATTATTTCTATATATTTGCGATAAGCCCAGGAATAATAATTCAAGACCAGGGAAGCAATCTTTTACTATTAGCCTAGTTGACATGGGAAAAATTATGTACTGGGAGGTAAGAGAGAGAAGTCTTGAGTTTTGCAGCCAGTTACTAATCTCTCTAGGTCCATCTTTCTAAGATCTGTGGTTACTAATACATTTTGAGGCAGAGATTACTCAAAAATGTAATTAAAGGCCCAGACTCCTCAGAATAATACATGTGATCATAGAAGATTCAGAGACACCAGAATCCATTTATAATTTCCTGGGGGCTCTAAAGACTTTACACTAAGATTTCTGGATTCTCTAAGCTATCTTCTAACTTTCACTTTTTTGAGCCTATGATAAAGCCAGAGAGCTCTCAAGGATGAAAGTAGGTGGAGTCTGACTGTACATGTGACCTGGTTGCAATGTTGACTCAGAGTTTCTGGTGAATTTGTTTGCTTTCTGTGTTCTTCTAAATTCTGCTTTGTTGTTTTCCAATTACCACCTATAATTTTGATCTGATGGAGAAGTTATATAATTATTAATTATTACGGCTAAACTGTCAAATCCTTAATCATGTAACACTTCATATTTTCTATTAATGTGGCCTGGTGACTTTTAGGGACCCACACAAGATTTCCAATTTTTTGTTGTCTGTAGCCTGTCCCGTTGGATCTTTTAGATGCTCCTCCGGTTTGTGTGTCCCTCAGGCCCAGAGGTGTGATGGAGTAAATGACTGCTTTGATGAAAGTGATGAACTTTTCTGTGGTAGGTAATCAAGATTTTATTATGATTTTCTTATTAAATGAATAACTTCTCAAAGCCATTGTTGCTGCTGGTGCACATCCTGGGTCTTTGCATCTAGCTATTAACTGTTGCTGAAAAACAAACAACCTCCAAACTCAGTGGCTTACAACAATCATTTATTCTGGATATGCCTCTTGGGTTGTCTGGAATGTGACTGGTCTAGGCTGTGCTCAGCGAATGGCTCCATTTCAAGCAGCGGGTCCTCCTGAGTTTGGTTCTTCCCAGTTTGAAGTCGAGTCTACTCCTTATGGCTCTTCTTCTCATTGACCTAGTGGGCTAGCCAAGAAGTGCTAGAAATAAAGGAGAGTTGAGCAAAATCACATGGCTTTTCTTAAGTTATGGGCTTGGAAATGGCACACCATCCCCTGTGTCACATTCCATCAGTCAAATTGAGACATGTCACTGACTCAATTAGTCAAGGAGAAAGGAAGTTTATTCCTCACAGTTTGGAGTCATGTCAAGGGTCAAGGTGCATAATATACCACAGACAGTGACAATCTGTGGCTAATAGTTTAATCAACCATAATCTTAAATACAACCATCCTATTTTATTTTATTTTATTTTTTCCATCCTATTTTAGAGCATAAATCTTTCACCTAAAGATAAGCACAGAATCAGCTGAGGAATAAACTCTTTCAGCATGCTCCTTTGTTGAGCACAGGTATTGTGAATGAAAGAATTATTATTATTTTTTATCTGTATAGTTTGCATCAATATCACATTTATAATGACTAAGGTGTGGGGTATTGAATTTTCCTATTTAGGGCAGAGAATTTCTCTTGGTTTTTATTACTGTTTGCACATCATTCCTGAATCTATCTCTAGTTTCAGAGAGAAATATGGGAGTTCACTGGATGTGTGACACCATTGGCAACACTTTCTGCTAAGGATTCAGAGTCTAAAGCAAATTATTGTGATGGTGAAACTATTTGATCTCTTTCATATACTTGTATAAATATTACAGTTAATAAAACTAACTGTGAAAAATTATATTCATAAAAAATAACCTTTAACTCTACACCTTTTTTTTAATTGACAAAACAAAACAAAAAATCCCCTTTTATGATTTATTGGCTTTTTGAATTTACAGGGTCTTCGATTTCTTAAGAAAATAAGTACTGACCATAATACAGTAATTGAGGTTGCTTCTGTTTTTTTCATTGTTATTGTTACCTGCTATGATGCTCCAAATAAAGGTAATTATTGTGACTTTATAATAAGAGCTGTTTTTTGGGTCATCGTTATTTCTTATTATGCTATTTTGAAAGATAGTCTCTAGGAGTCAACTAGACACTCTTAGAGAGACTTAATGAACTATTTAGAGCAGCACTGTCCTTTCCCTGCCCCTCACAAGAGATACTTCTGAAAAAAATGGGAGCAGGTAACAAAAATGATAACTTTCAAAGACCAGAAATATCTAAGGAATCATACCTTCTAATAGTGCTTGCTAATATACTGTGCCTGTCGCTGATATAAAGGCAGTTTTTGAAAATACTCCAAAGAAAAGCTGAGATAGATTTACAGAGATATTTCCCAGTTCAGGAAATGGATCTCTCAGGATAAAATAATTTTAAAGAGAATTTTCTCTACATGTAGACTACGAATCTATTGTCTGCTAAAATTTCACGTTCATTAATTCATTCAACAAACCTGTAGCAAGCACCTACTATTTGGTCAGGGGCCTGAGGTACAGAGAAGAATCAGACAAAATCTCTAATCTCAGGATACTTCCACTGTGTAGATGAGTTCAATTTTGATAAGAGCTTATGATTTTTTTTCTCTAACATAAAATCTTATGAAGCATTTAATTGTGATTAAATAAACCGTCATAGTTTAATATATACATGCAAAAGCAAAAATCAGATCTGACAAACTCAAAGTGCTAAGAATTACAACAAAGTTTAAACATTTGCTTTTCTCCATGGATGCGTCGGTTTTGAGGAAAACACGCTTTTTATTTTTTGTAAGTCATCTTAACCCTTTGCACCTTTACAGGGGCACTGCTGGTCATCAGAGTCCAGCTGATGTCTCAGGTTCATGAGCTTTCTGTCTGTTCTCATTCTAGTGACTCATAAACCTGCCTGCAATGCCAGCTCCTTCAGGCAGCATGGCCCTCTGGTCTGCGATGGCTTCCGGGACTGTGAGGATGGCCAGGATGAGCAGAACTGCACTCAGAGTGAGAAAGAATCCTCTGCACTCTGCTGTTCGTCTCATAAAATTCTTTTAAGTCAGAATCAAAATACCTCTGACAGGATTTGAATAATCAACTCATCTCAGTTTTCCCAGGTCTCTCCCAGTTTTAGTGCTGAAAACCCCATATCCTGGGAATTCTCTCAGTCTTAGAAAAAAACGGGACAGATGGTCACTCTAACTGGGGTGGAGTGTGTGTGTTTATGTGTGTGTGTATGTTAGTGTGTGAATACTGGAAGATATTCATTACTTAATTTTTTTAATGCTGCCCAAGACTAAAGGATGCTTAGGACCTGATGTACAGAAAATTGCTAGACACTGTGATAGGATGTGGTTTTTTTCTCTAGCCCCTGCAGAAACACACACTGCCAGGGTTGTGAACCAATGTGCTATAATTTACAAAGTCTGTACACTCTCTTGCCCCAATGGTATAAAAGAACTGAGTTAATGAGGATTTGTGCTCTGAAATTATCTTGGAGAATAAGACAAGGTAATAACAGAGAGGCCATGGCCTAAAGCCACTGATGTGGTCAACTGCTCTGCATCTCACTTGCAGTGGAAGAAGGGAGAGGCCCTAGGACTGATTCTCAGCAGGTGTGCCAGGCTGCCTGCCTTCCAGTGGCTCTATACCAGGTTATTTCACTTCTATTTGCCCTGTTTCCCAGAGCAGCAAATACCCATCTTGTGCCTAAGCCATCCTTTGTAGAGTTCATTGTCATTTACTCAAATCTGTTTTTTTGTTTTTTTGGGTTTTTTTTGCTAGGAAGAACTCCTTTTACTTTTGTTCATTTTTAGGCATTCCATGTAACAGTAGGACTTTTAAGTGTGGCAATGATATTTGCTTTAGAAAACAAAATGCAAAATGTGATGGGACTGTGGATTGTTCAGATGGGAGCGATGAAGAAGGCTGCAGTGAGTAGCAATGTCTCTTCTGATTCCTTCTATTCCCTCGTCGGTATACCTATTTTTCATTTTCATTCCCTTCTTGATGTAATCCTTCTGGCAGAGGTTGCCTTAGGCCCAGGGAAGAATATTGGTGAACTGAATCTGAAATCGTTTCTCAGAATTAAAAATGCTAGAGTACATTTCATATTCTTTCTTGAAAACAAGCATTAATGTGTGAGAAATTTATGAGAACCCCACTTTCTAATAAGTAATCAAAAATAAGTTCTTACATAAAAAATGTATGAGAAAAGAAAGACATACAGGCACACGGTGGATGACTTTGTTAATTATGCCTTATGTTAGATCGATATCAAGTGCTAGTTCTTCCTTTAGCTATTATTTGAGAACTGTAACCTGCCATATGTTATTGTTACTTGTGATGCCTCTAATCTGCCATGTGGCGACATGTTAACTTAATATCCTTATCAATACTATTTACACTGGAAAAGAATTGCTCTGATAACTAGTTTTTCTTAATAGGTTTTCAAATTCCCAAATGCTTTTCTCAAATTGGCACAACTTCAAAGACATCTCAATTCCGTTTTATTTGGAACTAACTTTTTTCTTTCTACCTAACAACCTAAACCCCATGGCTGCTGTTCATATCAGTGCAGTTGTTACTAACAGGTCCCCTCCTCCCCTCACATTATTGTGCAGTGACTGTCACAGCCCCTTTTTCAGGAGGAAGGGAGTGGTTTATTGGTGCTGGTGTTGCCTCTTCTCTAGATAAGCAGATTTCAGTTTGCTTACCTGGTTAATCAGTTACCAACCCAGCACTAAACCCGACTTTATTTCACTTTTCTTTCAAGTCTGTCTTTAATCACACGACCCTTCCTTTCCCAAAGGCTGCAGCAGGAGTTTCTCCACCGTCCACCGCATCATCGGGGGCACTGATACGCGGGAAGGGGGCTGGCCCTGGCAAGTCAGCCTCCACTTCATTGGGTCCGCCTACTGTGGAGCCTCAGTCATCTCCAGGGAGTGGCTTCTCTCTGCGGCCCACTGTTTCCATGGAAACAGGTAGGGCATCTCAATCCTTACTCTAAAGTGACACACTCTGACCTCAGATCATACCTCTGCCTTCAAGTTGTGGGAAGGAGCTCCCTGTTGGTGAGGCTCAATCAATCCAATTGTTTTTTTTTGTTTTTTGTTGACATTAGTTGTGTGCCAAACATTCCTTCTAGGAACTATTGATATAAAGAAAAAAGAGCAACACAAAAGAACATCTAGAATGAATAAGCTTTTATTAAACTAAAAAAATAAGATAGGGCTTTCAAGTCAAAGGGAGCAAACCTATGGAATGTATGGAGAATATGGAGGAAAGTGAGCACTGGGGGATGGCTGGAGCGTGGGGATCCCTTTTAGTAGTGGGAGAGTAATGATTTTGTACCAGATTTCCAATTTGATGGCATGAGTTCCTATACCATCAACCAATTCTACAATATCAGCTGAGTTTCCTACAGTTCAACTCAATTCTGGCACTACATACCTGGAGACAATGTCATTCCCACATGTTAAGGCCTCAGTCCTACAGGATTGCTCTCTCTCCCCCATTTCAGATGCTAATCACAAGTCCAGGTTGTCACCTATATTTCTGACTGATTAACTATAGAAGCATACTCCCTCAGGTCCCCAGCGCCACCCACGAGATGTCAGCTAAGCAAATTAGGGGCCACTCTCTTTGGGCTCTGTCCTTATTTTTCTTCCAAAGCTTCCACATTCTCTTCACTCCACCAGAGTAAGGCTGCTGCACTGGTGAAGATGGAAACCTCACATGGAGACTACAAGACCCTTAGTGACTTTGTGCAAGGCCACAGGGGTCAGGATTAGAGTTCTGGAAGAACTAACAGGGATGCGGTCCCTGTGAAAGTTCATGCCTGAGTGGTTAGAGTGGTGATCTTTAAAGCTTCTGATAATTGCAAAAGAAATGGCATTAAATTTTTGCTTATAGTCCTTTGATTTCTAATCTGTCTTGGTATTTATACCATTTGAATTTGGCAAAAGGATTCCCAGACCACTGTCTTACTGACCCTGGCTGTCTCCAACAGATACCATTGTCAGCGCAAATAGAAAGAATATAACATTAATTCTAGCCATTAACATTCTTGGCCTGTGTGTGGTTCACGGAATAGCAGTGACAAGAAAATTTCCAGCATGTTGTTGAGGATATTTTCCGGAACATAGCTATCATTCACCACTCTTACTATACCTTACTTCATCTCTGGTAAAGAGACAATAGAGGCTCAGAGAAGTCGTGCTTCTTGCCACATCTGGAGACAGAGCCAGTGACTACGATAGGGATGGAAAGTCAGGCCTCTCTTTCCTCAGCCCTCATCTCTCTGCAGAGTGCTTTTTTCACCATGTATGGTTCATCGAGCCACTGACTCCATACCTCGTTCCTTTTCTACCAGACTGTCAGACCCCACACCTTGGACCGCTCACCTTGGGATGTATGTGCAGGGGAATGCCAAGTTCGTCTCCCCGGTGAGAAGAATTGTGATCCACGAGTACTATAACAGCCAGACCTTTGACTATGATATCGCCTTGCTACAGCTCAGTGTCGCCTGGCCGGAGACCCTAAGACAACTCATTCAGCCAATATGCATTCCTCCTGCTGGTCAGAAAGTGCGCAGTGGGGAGAAGTGCTGGGTAACCGGCTGGGGGCGAAGGCATGAAGCAGGTGTGTGTACAAACGAACGGCCCTCCCTTCCAGATAATGACTTGTGCTGATGTAGTGCTTTAAGGTTCATGGAGAGGGTGTTTGTACATGGTCTCATTTGAGCTTTCTAACAACTCTGAGAGGTAGAATGGAGGGTATTATTATTCCTGTTTATGATGCTTTCCCCTTAACCCCCCAAAAGCAGGACCCACCTCAAAAGAGGTGGAGAGTTTATGAGCACGGTGGGATTGAAAAGATAGTTTGAGCCCTTTCAAATTCTGAGGGGTTTGCTAGGTTTTCCACGATAAAATAGCAAGAAATTCCTCCTCATTTTTAGGTATTCTTTTTATCCAAAGAAGTGATTCATTTCATAAAAGAGAAAAGGACACACACACACACCTTATTGTGTCAGCTCATAGGCAGCTGTCTGGAGGATTGTGCAAATATGTGTTACACAAGAGCACTGGCCAAGGTGATGAAAATAAGGGATGAAATTAGCTGCCCAGAGTGTTAATTCAGGCCTGGGCTTACATCGGCCTAGCATTGGTCCATATCCCCAGAGGGGATAACTTTTTCATTACACACAAGGTCTGAGTGTATGGTAGGGAAGCCCTACATCTGCCCTGCCAAGGTTTTCCATGGTTGAGTCTAAATATATAGCAAGGAGAAAGCCCAAATCTTGGCAAGCATCTCCCTAGGGGTAGTGCTGATACCTTCCATTGATCTCTCAACTACCTCGGATTCCCTTGTAGTCATCTCCAAGGGCTGACGACATACATTTTCTGTACATCTTGACCCTCACTCTCATCTGTGCTTTGACATTCTCTAAAAACTCATTGTGGGCAGCTTTTCAAGTGCTCACTGCCTTCGTTTAGTTGTTGAAGTTTTGATATTCACCACTAGTTTGTGCCTGCTGAAGTCTCAGTAGATTCAACAAGGGAAGTTGGCTAACTGCTTGAACACCTGTGACTTATTAGAATTTTAATTACATTATCATATATCACAAGATATATGAATCTATATATTTTCCTCCAAGAGAGAGTCTACTCAACTAACTTATCAGGAGACATTTTCTTTACAAGCATGAGTGTGTGTGTGTGTGTGTGTGTGTGTGTATGCATGGGTGCACGTATGTGTTTACTTTTCTGAGTCATCATAGCCAGACAGGTTTAAAAAGAAGTAAAAAGGCTATATCCAAACTGTTATGTTTTTATGGTTCCCAAGGCACTCCCATATACCAGTCATGCTGCTTCACTCAACCAGCAAATATTGATAATAACTGTTGCTGACTCACAGTCTTACTGAGAGCAGGAGGACATGGTACAGTGTCTCAGATGATGGAGTCAGACCTTGGGTTTGACTCCTGCTCTGTTATTTGCTAGTTGTGTGCCACTGGGCAAGTCCTCTAACTTTCTAAGACTCCATGTCTTCATCAGGAAAATGGAATTTATCTACAAAAATTATGAAGATAAAGGATATTGTGAATAAATTGTTTAGTAAAGCCCTGAATAAGATAGTCATTTCCATGATTTCTGCCTCCAATGTGTTTTCCAGACAATAAAGGCTCCCCTGTTTTGCAGCAAGCAGAGGTAGAGCTCATTGACCAAACCCTCTGTGTTTCTACCTATGGGATCATCACTTCACGGATGCTTTGTGCAGGTGTCATGTCAGGCAAGAGAGATGCTTGTAGAGTAAGTCATCTTACCTTTCTTTCCCTTGCCTAGTATGTTATATTTTCTATAAATACTTTCATGTTTAATCTGTACAACACTGAGAAATAACTAGGACTGGTGCTTCCCTTAATTCAGATATTAATTATAAAACAATTGTCTACGATCAGGGAAGGGTGATTAAATAATTGGGTCTATAAAACTCAGTTTTCTAGTCCCTATGTATTTTCCTTTAACATTTAGAGAGTGAGGTCAACATTTATCATTCTGCCATTATTTTCTTATAAGCAAAAAACAAAGCAACATACACACAGTGTTTCCGAATTGTTACCTAATTCTTTAGCAGCAACCATTTACCTTCCAAAATAACAATGTTTTTATTCACTTATTCCTTTGACACATAGACTGTGGGAAAGGAAAGATGAGTGGGAGAGTATGCCTCTGTCTTTTCCTGAGAGTGATAAAGTTGTAGGTCACTTTTGGGGGGACATTTCTCTGAGATGCGGATTTCAATCTATGCAGATGTCTAAATGATTGCCAAAAAGTGAACAAGTGATTTAAGGGATGAGGAGGGCAACGGAAGCTGTTCCCATATCTTTCTACAACCTTAGTCACCATGCCACAAAAACCTCATCTTATTATAGTAATGATTTCTATCTTCTAACTTCCTATTTTGTGGCAAGCACTGTCCTTTACATAGGTCCTTTACATAGATTTATTTTGTGGCAAGCACTGTCCTTTACTAGTTCCTTTACATAGATTTATTCAAATAAGTTTTCCATCTCCATTTTATAGAAAAAGAAACTAGGGCACAAGTTCGCATAGCTAGTAAGTAAATGCTTGAGCTAGGATTTGAACCCTTATTCCTCTAATGCTAAAACTACCATATTCTGAGTGCCTCCTGCAGCTAGTCCCAGCTAATCCTATTATATAATCCTGTTTCATGTAGCCACCAGGAATTACAAGTTAAATTAGACTTAGTATAGTTGGTGTCACAATAATTTAAAAAAGAGTCCATTTTTTTTCTACTAGTCAGCATTTACCTAATCAGGTTTAAAATTGTGGGGGTGGGTAGAGAGGCAAATTTGAAATGCGCTTTTTTTTTTCTATCTTTGCCTCTGATTAAGTTGCAGCTTTACTTATACTCCAAAATGAGAAAGTAAAAATCCAGATATTACATACTGTAGGAATTACGTTTAAACTTTGAATTATTTCAGCCTTTGTTTGTGAAGTTGAGATATCAGAAAGGACTCTCAAGTGAGTCTATGACAGCTATCAGCCAGTGATCCTTAGGGTTGCTTCGCTGGACCTGGCTAACTAAACGGTATCTCTTCTGTTTTATTCCTTGGGACCATGAGCCAATCACTGAAGCTGCATGGCCCAGAGGTAGAGGTAAACCTTCCAAAGTAATCATACTTCATAAAATTATTGTAAAGATTAAATGACCCAAAACAGTGCTTAACACATAGCTCATATTAAATAAATATCTATTACTACTACTACTACTACTACTACTACTACTACTGAGGTTTATTATTTGTTTGAGGGTATGTGAGATTTTTTTCCCCTACAAGAACATTCTAATCTTACTCTTGGCCTAAAGAATCAAGTTTATCGTGATGAATATAGTGTTTTGATTACAGGAAGAATACTTCTAAAAAGACATTAGAAGTTAACACTTCCCCAAACTGCATAATAATTGGCCAAGCAAACACCTGTCAGAATGGAAATTTTGAACACAATCCATTAGACACCTTAATGATAAAATTAATGACAAATGTACTTAATACTTACATTATCTTTTTGTGTAGGGAGATTCTGGTGGACCTTTATCTTGTCGAAGAGAAAGCGATGGAAAATGGATTTTGACTGGCATTGTTAGCTGGGGACACGGATGTGGAAGACCAAACTTTCCTGGTGTTTATACAAGGGTATCAAACTTTGTTTCCTGGATTCATAAATATGTCCCTTCTCTTTTGTAATAGCGCAAGTTGGATTTTTAATTGTGATTTATGTGATAGACTTTTTTAAAAGAATGTATTAATTATAAATAAAATGAGACAGTTAAGTTTTTTCTTTAGCAAGCTTCAGATTGCATATATTTGGTATTTATTGAAAAACAGAGAGATGCATTTTATTTCATAAACAATTCCTCAAAGATATAGCTGTATTTATTCTTAAGCATCAGAGGGCCATTGATTCAGGAATAGAAGAAATCTAAAGTAATGTCATGAACTAAGCTTCTAAAAGAAGATAAGAAATGGAAGAGATGCTCAGATATTCACACTTAAATTATTATAAGAATTATTATAATAAAATAAGAAATTCCATAAATTTCTTATTTCTTTATTAGTGTTCTAATAAAATTAAACACACAAAAATGTCTTCTTCACAAATGGAAATGGGGCTAAATTCAGTTATCAACATAGGTACTACCTATATTGTTGCTTTCCAATTCAATTTTGTAGAACCATATCATAGCCTTTCTTCAGCCATGGCATGTATCAATATTGTGTTCAGAGAAATCAATCAACCAACCAACAAAACTGACATTAATCTTCACTACAATGATAGAATGAAGCATTGTGGTAATTGGATTGAAAGCACTTGCATGGGATTAAAGGAAATTGTGGTAATTCTGGTCAGTAATTTTTAAATGATTATTTTGAAAATGAATTTTTCAAGAAATACTATTATCTTGATTTTGGTTCCTTTATAAAACCGCAATTGCCAAGTCCTTTTTTTTAAATAGGACTTATAATATCAAGCATAGTTGTTTTTGTCTTAATTTAAAAGGTTTCACATTTGACCTTTAGAGTAATCTTTTCATTAATGGAAGCCAGACTTAACAATACAACCAAATAGGTGAAAACAGCAGAAAGAAGAAGAATGATATCATTTATTTTCCTTGGGACAAGGTCAAAGAGTAATAACAATGATATTTTTAAGTAGAGCCCAGACTATTAAAAATGTTTTTTATAGGATCTCAGAAAATCTTAAATGTAACAGTAAAAGGAGAGAGAACAAAAGATGTCATCCTCTAGATCAGATAGAAAGACTGAATTGCATATAATTTCCCTAAATAGTGAATATTTTCCAGTTCACCAAATATATTTTGATTTGCTGAAAGACTGTTTTCTTCAAATAGAAGATAAAACATTAGGGACTAGAATATCTTTCTAAATAGGTCTCTAAGGATTCAATAAACTGGCTATGGCATAGTGCAATTTAGAGGGCCAAGTGTACCACTTAATTCACTAAAGGGGACTTAGCTACTGAGTCCACTGTGTAGAAGAGCTAATTAGGATAACTGTTCTTAAAACCTAGGTTTATTTTGCCTGGTGTTGCTGTGACCTACATACAAAGTGAATTGTACTTTTTACTTATGGTCATTTTTAAGGAAAAAATTTGCTATTCAACAAAATACACCAAAACCTTGAATGAGTTTATGATCTCAATTAGGAGATAAATGAGGGCTGGCATGATGTATTAGATTCATTAGATGGAGTTTTTCAAATAACACATAGATGCTACCATTCTAAGCACTTGTGGGTGCTAATTGAGTGTACCATATTCCTCATCAGTGCAGGGATGTAGAAAAGGTTGAGCAACGCCAATCTTGGCTAAGATGCCTGTAGAACCTGCACTACATGGAAATAGCCACTTCATTCTTGCAAAGGTATGAATAGAGGCTAATCCCAAGACTGGTTTAGTTGACAGAATGGAATAACTACTATATACCAAGGTAGGAGCATTTCCATGACTATTGGGAAGAATTTGTAGGCACTCATACCTTTCTTCAAAAATGCCTTGAAAACTGCAAAATGAAACATCCAAACCAACCATTTCTCAGTTGTTTTCTGCTTGATTAGCCTGGGTGACTAACCCAATTACTAATGTTCAGAGTAGAACTGCTTTCCATCTGACAACACATGAGTACAAACTCGTGTTTTCAAGAGACAGAGATCTATTTGAAGGTAATGAGATGCTTTAGTGCTTTGGTAATGTCACTTTGATGATGTTACTTTATTTTTTGGTTTATTTGGTAACTGGGAAATTATTTTCTCCTAAAGGAGATGAAGAAAAAAGAACAAGTACTATAACAAGGAAAGCAAAATTGAAAATCTTACACTGGTCAGCAAGCCGTGGCAACAAGATGTTTTAATTTTTTAATGTTATTTACATTTGACTCCTTGAACAAACTAAACTAATTGAGTCAATAATTTTAAATTGTATTTAAAAGAACTATTTGTACAAGTACAATACACTTTTTTTTAAGAAAAAAACAAGTTTAAAGAATTATTTATTAAAAAGCAACTTCTATAGAAATAGATTTTGAAAAAACTGCAAAAATAAATCTAGGTAGAATTTGGTTCCTCATTCGCTAATCTTTAACTTTCCTTGAGAATTGTTTAATCTAAACCCGGTTCTACCTCCACGGAGAAACACTTCTTTATAACTTGTTCCAAATCCTCAATTTGGAGTCAAACTGGCAGGATGAAAAAAGTTCTCAAGTAGAGGCTGGGATACTCACCTACATTTTAGGTTGGCTGTCTGGAGATTAAGACATTCGCAGTTATCAGAAATCAGGAATAGGTCGCAAGTAAAAATGTAAGTAGTTCAGGTAATATTGGGAGATGTCAACAAGTGTCAGTGATCAAGAAAATGTGACAGGACAGGAACACAAATCAATATTAAAAAATAATATTGAACCAAGGGTTATTGCTGGATGCTAAAGGCGTGGAAGCTGCTGGATATTTGTTGCAAAGATATTTAGGGTCGTAGAGAGTAAGAGAATATTTACCGAGTTTGCTATTTGTCAGACGCAAGAATAAATGCTTTACTTTAATAACTTCATTTAATCCTTCTAACTCTACTGGGTGGGAATCGTTTTATAGTGAGGAAAGAAGCTTGTAGACATTAAACAACTTGCCCAAGGACACCCAGGTCGTGAGTGTTCTAACTGCTTATCTTCAGAACCTATACTACCATATAGATGTCAATCATGTACAAGGATTAGGCTTATGGAATTCTGGAAATGTAGTCTAGATCATATAATACATAAACCTTGCTTCACAATACTCAGAAGGCATTAGGAGGTGTGATTTAAAGAGAGTTTGTGACAGGAAGCAGTAGCTTTTCCAACCTTTGGGGGAGCAAAGGAGATTTTAGGCATCTGTTCATGGAGAAACCAGGCTGGGAAGGTAGCTACAACACCTCTGACACGACAGGGAATCTCCCATTGAGACTGAGATCCTTCAGTCAACAAGGGAACTATGGGAAAGGTGGGAACTATGGGAAAGGTCGCCTGAGCCCTGGGTAAGGATACGGGTCCAGGTTTAAGAGGTTTTGGTGCTTCTCGTTGGGGTCTTCGGCCCTGGGCCTAGCAAACCATCACTGTTGAGAATATTATTCAAGTTAATGAACACTTATACAGGGCACTGTGCTGGATGCAGAGCTAAGTAATGGTAACATACAGATACCTCAAAGAGTTTAAACAATAAAGGAGACAGACAGGAAAAAGAATTACTGTTCATATTCCACTTTATTCTGACCTCTTTACTGATTCTCAGACAGTAAAATTCAAACAGGCTCTAGTATTAGGTCCTTTGTCCTAGAGTTCCCTCTCCTTTCGGAAATCTGCACAGCTCACTCCTTTGCACTTTTAACTCTGTTCATATTTCAATGTTTTTTAATTGAGGCATAATTGACTTATATGATTATATTAGTTTCAAGTGCACAACATAATGATTTGATATTTCTATAAAATGGTCTCCACAATAAGTTTAGTTAACATCTATCACCATACATAGCTACAACAATGTTTTTTTCTGGTGATGAGAACTTTTAAGATCTACTCTCGGCAACTTTCAAATATGCAATACATTGTTATTAACTATAGTCATCAGCTGTACATACATCTCCATGACTCATTTCACCTTCTTAATGAGGTCTAAGTTGATCACCCTATTTATAATTGCAGCTCTTCCCCTCCCCTCAACTTTCACCACTCAGTACTCTAACCTCCCACCTTCTGCTTTACTTTTTTGTTTACAGCATGTTACCTTCCAATATTCTAGAAACATTATTTATTAAGTTTGTTCCCTTCATGAAGTATAAGCCTCACAATGGCAGTGATTTTGTTTTGTTTAGTTATCTCTTCAGACTTATCTCAAGCACCCAGATGAATGCTTGACATATAGCAAGCACTCAATACTACTTGTCAAATTAAATTGTACTTGTGACATATGTAGCACAAGTACAACGGGTCTTGGTAGCAGAGAAGAGTGTGGAGAACTTTTGGTAGAGGAAGGGAGTCAGGGAAGGTTTAGTGGGGAAAGTATGTTTCAGCTAGGGTTTAAAGATAAATGGGTGTTGTCCGCTGGGCTGGAGTGGGAGGAAAAATGTTCCAAGCAGAGGAAACATTATATATGCAGATGTGGGAGTGGCAATAGAATGGGCCCGCCAGGAAGAGGAATCTGGTCAGACCAGAGGGGTCAACTGATCACTGAATGTCTAAGAGAGAACACTAGATGTCAGTTAT
>NW_006430735.1:5339974-5351530 GCF_000325575.1 Pteropus alecto
TGTTCTGAGCCCCAGGAAGCTGATCCCCAAAGTTCATCACCAGTTTCCAAAAGAAGTCACAGACAGGAGACAGGGTAGAGAGGTCAGAGTATTTATTCCTCTCTGCAACCCTGCTGGGCTGCAGTCCTGACAGTGGCTGCAACTTTTCTGGACTACAGATCCTATCAGGAAGGCCTTCCTCAGTGGTCGAAGGGGTGCTAGTGGCTTTCTACTGTTGCTAGTCTTTGGGTATCTCAGCACCTTTCTTGGTTCCCTTAACCCTTGCTCTTTCATTAAAAAGCATCTTCCAAATTCCCAGCTGAGAATGCAGCCTGATTCCTGCAGGATCTGCCTCTAACAGAGAAAAGCAGAGAAAGCAGAAGTCAGTATAGGCCAGAAGCTGAATGGCTACAGTTAGCAGGACCCCAACCAATAAGCAGACAGAATCCAAAGTCCAGATGATCTGATAGCAGGTATTTGACAACTAGAGACTCAATATCTAGGCAGTGTCTGAATAGTAGGCATTGAGGGTGCCAGACTTTTGGACATAAGTCAAAATCTTCTGAAGTGGAGCTTATTTATGTGCATCCTGTCCACACCGCAAACGACTCTCAATATATGTGTGTGTAGGGAGCAGGTGTGAGAAGAAGGCAGGTAAGCCTGCTCTGAACAGAAGCTCAAGAAGATCAACACACACCACCAAGCTTAGCAAACATAATTCCAGGCTCATGAAACCAGAAGTTCTGAACTATGGATTTTGTGTCGGTGTGTATACTTTTCCCTCAGGGTGTGTGGGTGGGTGTGTGTGTGTGTGTGTGTGTGTGTGTGTGTGTAGGGGCAGGGGTTGTCTGTGACTCCTCTTCCTAAAGGTAGATAGCCTTTCATAAATGTTTGTGAACGTTTGCTATGTGTCAGTCACTGTTCTGACTGTTTTACTGACATCCACTCTTTTAACCCTGGCAACAGCTTCATGAGCTGGGAACTAATATTAGGCCAACTTTCCAGATGAGGAAACTCTGGCACAGAGTGATGAAGCCTCAAGTCTCACAGTGAGGAACCCTGTGAAAAGGGATTAACCTGGGCAGCCTGGCTCCAGAGCCTGCGGTCATCCTCCTCCACTGATAACTGTCTATTTATGCCTGCCGTTGGACTTGTTAAAAGAAGGTGTTCGTGTGTTTTAGTATTTATCTTCCTATGCTCAGAACCTCCCGCGATGCCTGACACGCAAAAGCTGCTTCATAGTTATTTGTTGATTAAATGAATGAACTTCTGCTAAGCGGTGAAAGCTGGGTCAAGTCCCAGGAACAGCCCCTGGAGATGGAATGATAATCTTCTTCCGTGGCATGGCGCTGCCAGGCCATCAGTGTCACAGCCCTCCACCCAACCAAGCCCTCGGTTCAGCTTTTGCTTTGGATCTTCAGGAACAGAGAAAGGCAGTGCAGCGCAGGCAGCGCCCTGATCAAACCAGAAAAACCACCTTCCTCTGCTCTGCTCGGGAGCCCACGGAGGGCACCGCTGCCAGCCGGAGCGAGGGGAGCCTCCCCCGCCCGCATGCCAGCTGCCCCGCCCGCCGCCTGCCCGCCGCCTGAGGTCTCCTCCGCCCCGCCCGCTGGGGGTGGCGGTGGAGTGAGACACCCGGGAGGCTGCTTCGGACTCTGCACCCTCGGGTGTGTGCCTCCCGCTTCCTGGAGGGCTGTTTAGTCCTCCTCCGCCGTCTATGGAAGGGGCCAGGTCCCCATCGCCCGGAAACGAGCTAGAGCTGTCAGAGCTCGAGAGGCATCCGGACGAAGAGACGCCTCTCAATGGAGCCGCCCAGGTCATCCCTTTTTCTGCTGATCCGGGTCCAGCCCAGGTAAGGTTTCCTTGGCGCTGGCGGCGTCATCCGAGCTCTCTCGGAGCCGGACTCCCCGCCAGGACCCGGCGCTGGCACCCGAATAGTGCCGGGTTTCCAGCCAGCTCTGCCCGCGCCACCGACGCCGAGCGCGGGTGGTGCGAGCTGCAAAGTTCTCAAAGGAGCGGACACTGGAATGTTCTCCAGCCCGAGCTCGGCTTCCCCACCCCCACCCTCAGACCCCTCAGATCCCTCTGGCCCCCATGGAGCTTAAGGAATCCTACCCGAGAGGTGTGTGGCTCCTCGCTTCTGAGAATCTCCAGAGAAAGAGATGGTTTAAAAGAAGTCCTGTAACTTTTAATTTAGTTTTTCTTTTTTAAATTGAGAGAACTAGAGTGATAGATGGAGTCGTTTCCTTTTCTTCAGGATCTCTTTGCTGTCTTCTTCACTACTTTTCCACTTCCACCCACCGTCCACCATCACCTAGCCTGGTGCGCATCAGCTAGATACGCACTTTCTATCTTCTTTCCGTCTGGCCATTTGATTTCACAGCAAGAGAGATGGGGGAGAGTGGAAAAAGAAGCAAGAACGAGAAGCGCGGCGAGAACTTTCTCTGCTCAACTAAAGGGAAATAATTTTAAAAGTTCTTATCCCAAAGAACTAGACTGTACCTCATTTGCTGCTTCTGCTTCATCACAATCTCTAAGGAAATCCTCGGGGATGTTTAGACTGAAATCTTTTCTGATTAAGCTCTAGCAGTGACAGGAGCATTATTCATTCTCATCAAATGCCTATAAAACAGACTTTGAATTATCAGTCACCTACCTTATGATTAACCTCTAAGATTGACTTGAGGTTTACTGTATACATGGAACTCCATATCCATATGTATGTGTGTGTGTGTGTGTGTGTGTGTATTTTAACCTGATCTTTCTGTTGATTTCAGGGATAAGCAGGGAATTCAAACAGTGAAAACATTGCTTTTGTTTCCGCATTGAGTCCTGGAAATACAGTAAAGTCTGTTCTTATAGGTACATATAAGCACCCTGGAGAGTAATTTGTTATTCTATATGTCAGTGAAAGATGAGCACCACAGAAGAATGAAAGTTGGAGGAAGATAGTCTGATCCCTGTTCAAGTGGCCACACTGTGGACTTGTTGTATCAGTCCTCCAAAGAAGTGTTTAGGAATGGGAACTGGGAATACTTGCATGATTCATGTTAGATAGACCCAAGACACCCCAAAGACACCATGGTTTGAGACTGAATCCAGAGATCTGAGTTCTAGTGTCAGCTTCACCACTAAAAGATACATCCTAGGGCAAGGTGATATAGACTGTATTTTCCCAATTGTCCAATGGTGCTTGTGTAATGTGGCTCACCTGGCTTCTCTGTGAGGCCCGGGAATACTTTGTTGAAAACAGTTGAGTAGAAGAACATGCCAAACACATGTAGGATATCAGTATTTTATAATTGCTTAGCATCTACATAGTACAGTAATTATGTCCTCCTTAGTCAGGTATATATATATATATATATACCTGACTAAGGAGGACATAATTACTGTACTATGTAGATATATATATCTCCTAGGCTTCCCTGTGAATTTGCTTTGCAGGTCACTGAATAGAAAACCTGTGGTGAGAGACCAAATGGCATGAAGGTGAAGGGTTATGTGAGCACTTGGAGGGCATTCTAGAAATGCTTGAATGGGAAAAACTTTACAAAGAGGAAAAAAGAGAAAAAAAAAAAAACCGTTGTCTAATGTGTCAATCTTTCTCTTTGGTTTTATACAACAAGTTGAACTGTGTTTTAAATTGGATCCTCAGCCATTTCAGTCAAATGACAGCTGGTTGTGTAAAAAAACTACTTAATAAAAATCATGCTTTTTTTTTTTTTAAAGAAAAGTCAATTAATGTAGAGTTCTTAAAAGTGTTGGCTATCATAAACACAGGATTCAGACTCTTAAGAATTTTGTGTAGCAGTCTCCTTAAACTATATATTAAGATTGTCAATTTTTCTATGTATGCTTAAGTCCATGTATTTTTATTAACCGTATATTTTGTACCTATCCTATGCCAAATATTTCTCATACATAAATGTATTTAATTATCACAACAAATTTCTGAGGAAGGTGTCAGTATATATTCTGATTTGAGAGATGAAGAAACTGAGTAAAGAACCTGAGGCTCAAAAGAGTTACTAAAATACTCAAGTTCAGTTAACGGTGGCTCTGAGATTTGAACTCAGGGTTTTTGTTTTGTTTTGTTTTTATACAGCTAGAGATATACCAATGTATAATTTAAATACATAAATTTAATATATAATTTATACTCATTTATGTATAACTCTCTAAATTATATATTACTAATTTCTGTCAGTTTGTAAACTTACAGAAGTTTGTTCAGGTGAGTAGCATGTCTAGAATAATGAGGGAGTTGCAGATGGGTTGGTAGATGGGTGAGGAGTAGGGAAGAGTTTGGGGATCATGGAGAAGAAGATGTCCCATGTCATAGCTCTGTCTCTACTTGGAAAAGCCGATCAGGGAGAGTACACAAAGATGTTGGAAAGAACTTTTTTCCCTTTTTTGATCGAGATTTGAGGCTTGAGGGAAAGGAATATAAGCCATTGAACTTCACTTTGCCGCTGGCACTGTAAACATGGTGATATAGTTAAGTTTAAAGTGAAAAATAAATTACTCAGTTTCCAAATAGAAGGCCTAGGGACATTTTTAGGGATGGTAACATCATTATGACAGTAATAATCCAGTACATTGATAATTTTGAGGCAGGCAAGACTTTATATGAATGAGCAAGCTAAAAATTAGCCCTATTGCTATGCGTAGTTCAGAATTTCGGACAAGAATCAACTGGCTCTTTTGTGCTTGGATCAACAAGTGGATTAAATCACACAATGAAGATTATAAAGTACAGATTTTCCTACATGCTAAGAAAATTTTCCTAGGTCTATGTAATATCCGTTCCTAATTGAGCCAAAGAGAAAAAACTTTTTGTATCCAAGAGATATATAGTCCTGCCATAGTTTAAAGACCTTGTGTCATATATTTGGACTCTTATGTGAAGAGGGATGTGAATATCTGAGGATTGTTAAGAATAACAAAAATTCTTAAGCTATGTAATGCAATCATAGAATGTAAAATTCAGTTTGCAAAAATCTCTGGATGGCATCCTGCAGGATAACCTGCCTGTGGCCTCCCCTCATGACTTAAAATTTGAGCAAGAGAGGATAAAGAAGCCAGTGAAGGAGGCCACGTGTCTCTGTGATGGGTTTTGAGGGGAGACTCAGACTGCACATTAGTGCACACCTACTATCAGAGACCTTCCACCCTCAGGGCGTAGTGGAATCTCCCAGGGACACTTCTAAAAAATACTAATTCCTTGGTTGATTCTAATGAGCAGACAGCTGAGAAGCACTGTTCTGTATTATTGGGTTGGGAGTGGCTGGCAGACTGTTTTATGATGGCTTAAAGTCTGTGAAGATTAATCATGCAGTGGATGGTGGTCTCTGCCCTAGGCTGATGACAGGAGAGGGAAGAGAACCAGGCTGTAAGATGGCAGGTTTGGGCTGGACAAGAAGAAGCATTTCCTATAGCCGAGGGCTGTGTAATTCTGAACTGGGTTCCCCCAGGAAGTCACAGAGTAGTGGCCTCCTCAAACTACCAAGGTATGAGGTTTATCATCTTTATGGGACAGCATAAGGGAAGGCACAAAAGGCCAAAGAGGTACATTGATGCTCATTCTGCGACTTATTTGAGACTCACAACTTTTTCATTTTGTACTAATCTTTAGGGTCTGGCTGCTTCTTATATAAGAACTAAAATGGCATGTGTCTTAGGAGTTCTGTAAATAGGAAGATATGGTTCTGTCCTCTGAGAAATTAAAGGTTCCTCATACTGGGACTTCTTTTCCTACTTGCTTTACTGAGCCTTTGCCTTTGGTGGCTTTGGAGCAGTTATCAGTCTTTGGGTGGGGATGAGATGTGGCTCTATCCCTGGACTCCAGAAACACTGACTTCAAGAGGGTCTTCCTCTGTCCAGATAGTCTTAAGGCCTCTATTGTTTCTTCACCCCTGACCAGGAGAGCCAGTGTAAAGGCCTCTTGGGCACTCCAAAGTGTGACCTCTACTTTAGAATTTATCAAAGTACATTCTTAAAAAGTTTGGAGCCCTCTGTGACTCAGCAGCAAACATTTATCAAGTGCCTGTTACCTGTATGATGCACAAGTGTAGGATATAAGAAAAGAGAAGTTTAAGAATCAACGTTTCCTCTATGTGGTTTCACTTTACCTAGGACGATAAGGCCAGTATCTGTTTATATTTGAATACGAAACCAGACAAGGCAGTGGCAGATGGCCTGAGTGGACAGCTCATATATTGAGACATCTCTACATAGGTGGGATGATGGGGAGACCTCTACAAAAGGAGAGATTTGGCCTGGCCCCTGAAAAGTGAGGAGGTTTCAGACCAGAGGTCTCAACACTAGTAAAGCAGTTGATTCATTTTGGGAGGTTTAAAATTATAAGCCGGGGCCTGCTCCCACTTCCCTACAGTCTGATCCCCTAGGTATAGGTTCAATTCCTTCTCAGGTGATTCTGATATGTAGCTAGGCTTGGGAATCTCTCACTGAGAAAGTCTGAACTGTAGTCCTTATTTGGATAGTTTCCTTTTCTGATGGTCACCACCAAAATCACGATAGGAGAGAAAGTGAACAAGATATCAATTTGAGAACAAGCCTCTGGAAGTGCCTGCTGCTGCTCTGTGGAATAGGTGAACACTCAGTAATGATTGTGTCCATTTGTTGAGGTCTTAATATTTGTTTAGCAAGGGCTTAATGTACATAACCTCTAGTTTTTACAATAGCCCTGTGAGCTAGATTTATTATTTATATTTTTTCTAGTTAAGGACATTGGGGCTGGGAGTTTCAGTAGCTCGCTGATCATCACCCTGCCTTTAAGTGGTATAATGGAGATTGGAATCGTGATACAGAAACACAATTTTCCCTCATCATATTCCATTGTTTCCCATGGTCTCCATGCAGAAATTATCAGATGGCTCAGTGGGAAGTCGAAGAATCATGAAAACTTGGTTAGGGGCAGATTGCAGTGTTGTGAGTGAAGGCAGCTCCATGGCAGCCAGCTTTGCTGGTAACCTGAGCTCTACACAGTGACACAGGAGGCTATGGACAAAAGAGAGAGCATGCCAGCTTTGCAGTGACACTCAGCAGAAATTAGTCCTGCATATTCTCTCTGAACTGCATCTTTGAAATGGGCTAATGCCTCCCTTGCAAGGCTGTTAGGATGAAATAAAATAGTGTTGACTATAATTATTTAATCCCACACTGTGCCTTACTACGCCCATTATAGCTTATTTCCTGGTGTCTCTCCCTTCCTTCCTTTCATTTCCCTTCCTAGGCCCTTATTAGATAGAGTCTAGGCCACAGCAGTAGCTTCTTAGCTTTGTCTTGGTATGTCTACTCTAAACTACATATCCTTTTTTTAATCTTCAGTTCAGCTTTTATGTTTTAGAACTTTCAACAAGTCTCTAGTACATGCCAAATTAAGTCCAAACTGCTCTGGCAGCATTAAAAACCCTCTCGAATATGCTCCAGGCTTTCTTTCTTTCTAATCTTATGAGTCAGATGAATCACTTGGCCACTTCCATTATAAATCAACACCGAGGCTACCCTTTCTTGTGTTTGGAAGGCTTTTTTCTGTCCATCCTTCAAAATCCTGCCTGTCCTCCCCACCTCAGAACCCCTGGAGCATTTTCTTGCTAATTTTTTTGTGAAGTTCCACTCTACCCTTTTGTAAGCTTGACTCAGAATGTAGTCCCCTGAGGTCGGGATCCTTCTGCTTTCATTTCTCTGTCACTGGCCCATACTAAGTATTCAAAAATGCTTGTTAAAACCATATGACTGCCTCACAGTCTCCCTTTGCTTTCCAGGCTAATCCAAAAAGCCCTCAGAGCTCCCGTAATAGGAAATTGATCAGAAAGTGTCTACTGTGGATGGTCTTCATTTTCCTAGTTCTCATTACAGTGATCATTAGCTTATTTCTTATTGAAGGTAAGAGGATTTAAACATGACTAAGTTGATGAATTTTAAGAAAATTGTTTAATGCTATGACTTACACTGAAATGGAAGATGTATTCATTACTATTTTATTATTTATAATTTGAATTTAAAACAGTTTGGGAATATGTTATATGAGTGGGAGACGTATGTGATTCTTGTTTGTTGTTTCTTTTGTAAGCTCCAGGAGAAGTATGGAGATCAATGTTTTACTTTATACTCTGCCCATTGGATCTTGAAGATTTCTTAAATTTTTAACTTATTTAAACACTAATTTATATTTTATTGCATCTCTGAACCTGCCTGACATTTTTTTCTTATAATTGGTTTAGTAAAAATAATTATTGTGCTTCATTTGATATACCCAGCATATTATCATTATGATAAAATGATGAATAACATATTTGAAAGTTTTAAAAACTTTATAGAACCATGTATACATAAGCTATCATTTTACAAGCTTATTTCTTATTGAAGGTAAGAGGATTTAAACATGACTAAGTTGATGAATTTTAAGAAAATTGTTTAATGCTATGACTTACACTGAAATGGAAGATGTATTCATTACTATTTTATTATTTATAATTTGAATTTAAAACAGTTTTGGAATATGTTATATGAGTGGGAGACGTATGTGATTCTTGTTTGTTGTTTCTTTTGTAAGCTCCAGGAGAAGTATGGAGATCAATGTTTTACTTTATACTCTGCCCATTGGATCTTGAAGATTTCTTAAATTTTTAACTTATTTAAACACTAATTTATATTTTATTGCATCTCTGAACCTGCCTGACATTTTTTTCTTATAATTGGTTTAGTAAAAATAATTATTGTGCTTCATTTGATATACCCAGCATATTATCATTATGATAAAATGATGAATAACATATTTGAAAGTTTTAAAAACTTTATAGAACCATGTATACATAAGCTATCATTATACAAACTTATTTTGGAAATAACTGCTTATTGTATTTATATTGTGTGTGTATACAAAACAAAAACTTACATGATGCTAACTATATATTTTACATACATTCTCTCATTTTAAAATTATTTATTGTGAATATAAAAATACATGTTAAGTTACCCATAAAACTCATCCATATTATTACTACTTTGTTATATTTTCTTTTTTGTACTTGCATTTTAAAAATAATTTGAGGTCATTTTTTTTATAGTCTTGTGGTCTACCTTTAGAATTTTAATGCATAGTGAGATCATTTTTCCAATTTATTAAAAATTATTTGTGAACATATTAAATTTTTTTTAAATTGAGGTATAATTGACATATAACATTATATTAGTTTCAAGTGTACAACGTGATGATTTGGTATTTGTATATGTTGTGAAATGATCACCATATAATCTGAAAGCTTCCTTTTTTTAATGACTGCATGAAGTAGTCTTCCACACCATTTTAAAGCCTTTTAGGTAGTTACCAATTTTTTATAAGTATCAAAATTTTTATGATGCATAAGTATAGCACCCTCCAGTGGGCAATCATTTCAATATCAAAACAGGATGGGAGAAAACTTTTTAATTTGTATGTGGGAGTGATTATAGAGAAAAGGGTCTCTTCTGGAGCTGGGATACTCCTGAGGGTGGTCCAGTCCAGTCCCTCAAGGATTTGTGTCGAGTCAGGCTCTCCATAATAAATACAGTCACAGGAAGAGAGCAAGAAGGGAACTCCCCCAACCCCCAGTCTCTCCAGAGGGGACCCTGGGATTTTCCTCAGGAACTGCGTTTGCTATTTACCTCCTGTTCCTCCTCCCCAAACTCCTTCAGCTCCTGTCTCAATGTTTAATGGTCCCTAAAAAAATACGAAAAAATTGATAACATGTGCCAGCCTCCAGTATGTGAGTTTCTTGGGCAGACACCATGTTTACTTAGTTACTTAGGCCATTGTTGAGGTGGGATGGATGATTCTTTGAGGCCATAGGCTGGTTTTGAGGTGGGGAAAAGTTAATAAGTGGTGCTACACCTCTTCCATCACACTGAAGACAATAGTTTTGGTGTGAAGCACTGATACTCCCTCTTCTCATCAACTCCCACATGTGGATGTGGAAACTAGAGTTGAGTCACACGGTCTTTTCCTATCACAATTAATTGGTGCTATCTTGAAAGTTGACTGATTTGTCTGTTGACATCTGGGGCCTATAACAAAGGATGATGCAACAGATCTGGGTGGTTTAATATTCAGGATTCTAAAGCACAAGACTCAAGAGCTATCTTCCATTCTCAAAAAGTTATCCAACCCCTTCAAATCACAAAGGGCAGTCTGAAGAGGAAGGGATTCCATTTCCCTCACCATTTTCTCAGGGAGACATGAAAGTTCACAGGATGATATTCAGGGAAGAACTAACTGTTTAACACTGGTAGTACAAACTTCACTTCCAATTTGGATATAAAAATGTGTCCTTAAAATGTTAATACTGTAAGAAAGTTTTTCAAAAGTTTACATTTTTTTTAGTTAGGGAAATACTTTTATTTTACTTGGCATTCAGCCCTGGGGGGTTTGGGCCTATGGGAGAGTCACAGTAGATGATGGGAGTTCATTAGGTATACAGCGGGTGGAGACAGAGCTCCTCTCTGTGACAGTCTCAACCTCACCCAGAACAGCTCTGTAGGCACTTCTGGATTGGCAATCTGCAGTAATCAGCTATTGCCTAATTGCCAAACCCATTGATAGGAGTCAAATATTTGTAGAACTTTTGGTTACTGTGTGGAAAAAGCTCTGTTTGGGAAAAGGGCAGTGTCAGATAGTTAAGGGCTTTACCCATGACCGTCCGAATTCACTTAGAAGTAGTGTTCCTCAGGAACGACATGTGCCATTCTCCTATTCCTTCCTTTCTTCTCAACTCCTTAATCTCCTGTCTCAGGGCGCTGTAGTCCTCAGACGAGGCTCAGTGGCAAAGGTGTTAGTAACTATGGAGCTGGAGTGGTCACAGAAGGGGACAGTACATGTACCCCAGAATGCAAAGGGTAACTAGTTGGAGAAGAGACAATGGGGTACCCAGGGCAAGGTGCCCAGTGGGAGGTGTGTCTTGTCATTGATATTGTTAAGAATGCAAGCAGAGCAACCTGTAGCTGGTTTTATTATTATTAATGTTCTGTAGACTGTGCACCCCTTATTGCCTGCACCTGGGGTAGGCTGTCCCACCACTCTGCCTTTGGCATGCCATTGAAGTGATGGCAAATTCAGTATCATAGCTCAGCTTAAGGCACTGAGCCAGGGATGCGTACACACTATGGAGGAGAGGCTAGCACGCCACCAGGCCTCATAGTGGACAATGAAATCTTTTTAAAGTGGACAATTTTATGGACAAAGCCCAGGGAATCCTGTTTTATCTGGAAGCCTGGTTTTATCTCAGCTCTTTAGGGAAAGGTTATTAATGGAGTCTCTCCTTTTCCTCAAGGAATTAAAAATTCTTTGGTATGAATGGTGAAGTAAAAAAAGTCTCTCTCTCTCTCTCTCTCTCTCTCTCTCTCTCTCTCTCTCTCTCTCTCTCTGTGTGTGTGTATGTGTGATCTTTCTGGATAATTTGGAGAACCACTTAAGCTTCCTCGTGGTTTCTGCTTTCTTTACTAATTTGCTCCAAGCAAGGAGAAAAGAGACACTGAGTAACACCTTAATAATGAAACATTTCTTGGTTTGGGCAA
>NW_006430735.1:5351659-5355976 GCF_000325575.1 Pteropus alecto
TATTTTATTTTATTTTATTTTATTTTATTTATTTTATTTTTTTTGAGGGGAGACAAATATTTTAAATGTTACAAAAACCAAACTGTGACAAGTAGGTGGATGCTTAGAAATATAATTTAAAGGTGATCAGATTTAACACTCTAGGGACCCTTATGTGATATCGCCCAGCACTTTGAATTTCTGCCTGCCCCCTTTGCTCTCTAACACACGTTTTTCTGTGAGTAAGGACGCTGTGATACCAAGATGTAAGCAGGGACTTCCCAAGTGATGCTGTATTGAATGGATTTGTTTTGCTTGGGTGTTGGGAAAAAGAGCTACGTTTAATGATATCACATGGTCTTGGTAGACAGACGGGTTGCATAAGACAGTGCTTTCGGTTGTCGGGTGACTCATGGGAAGATCCTAGAGAGACAGCATTAGCAAGCTATGAGCTACCGAGGTCCTTAGGGCAGGAACATAATAGCAACTTTGTAGGCCCAGTACCTTGAAATTTCTTTGCATTTTCACCTGTTTCTCTTTAAAAGTCTCATATGTTTCTATGCATTCCCAAGACTGACTCCTTCACCTGTGTTGTCTACAGTGCCCTTGCCAGCTTTTTCTCACTGTAGACCTTCAGATAGCTACATGTCTCTCTAAGCATCCTCAGGCTTTTCTCAACTTGGACCTCTTCAAATGTTCTATGTCATCTCTTCTTCAAAGCAATCTCCTTTAGACTCTTGCTACTTCATTTAGGTACTTTTCTTTCTCTTCTTTCATCAGCAGACTTCTAGAAAGAGAGGTATGCACCCGGATCTTGCCTCCTGGTGACTCCTAAACTACTTGTATCCATAGGTTCCAAATGGGTCTTCCCAGGGTCACCAGCAATTGCCTAATCATGAAACCCAACAAATGGCCTTTCTCCCATCCCCTGCCCTATTTGCAGCCTTCAGCTCTGGTAACTGTGTTGTACTCTTCTGGATCTACAGACCTCCTGGACTTTAGGTCTCCTGCTATTTCTACCTTCAGCCTCCACATTGTAGTGCATGAGACTTGTCTTCAGCCTTCTTACTTTTCATATTCTTCCTTCTTTCCCTTTTGCTCATTTGCTCCTCAGTCAGCATTCATCCTCTCATATCCCACAGTTTCCCTGAGTTTTAGTCATACCATTTGCTGGAGATCTTTACCTGGAAATGCCTATCATTGCCTCAAGCATTATCCATGTGAAACTACTATTCATGTGTATCCCATTCCCTGTTAGTTCACCTAAAGTATAAAGTATAAAGTAAACTATAAAGTAGTTTTATGGTGAATCATGAGACCGGAATTATTTTAGCTCTGCCACCATCCAGTTATGTAACTTTAGGCAAATTCTTCAACTTGGCCTCGGTTTCCACATTGGTAAAATATAAATGATTTCTGAATCCGAGTCTATAAATGTACCTTGACACTACTACTGACAGGCTCAATTGACCTGAACAAATTATGCCTTTTCTCTAAGCCTCGATGCCTTTATTTTAAAATGAAAACATTAATATTTATCTCATAGGATTGACTTTAGGATTATCTGAAGAAATAGTTACAAGTGCATAGCAGAGTGTCTGTACGTGATGCTTAATATAGTAGGTAGTATTCTTCCTGTTATCCAGACTTGAGATTTTGGAACATTTTTTATTTCTTCTTCTCTCCCATATCTAGGTAATAACCAAGTTTTATCCATCATTTCTCTTTTTCTTTGATTTTTTTTATAACAGTTTATTTGAGCCAAACCGATGATATGTGTTGGGGATCAAGATCTCAAATGCTCCTCAACCATTTCTTGATTAGCAACTTTCATCATTGACTACCCAGTTACTGAAAGACACTGTGCTGGATACTTTATACATATTAGTTCTCATCTTTGCCATCACCTACAATGTAGGCATTGATATACCTGTTGAGGAAACAGTCACAGGACACACAGGGATTTAAGTGATGCTCAAGTCCCATGGCCAATAAATAGCTGAGCTGGGATTCAAACTAAGTCTGGCTTCTTTTAAAGCCAGCTTTGTTCCCACTGTCCTGGGCTTTCCTCTCCCTTCCTTCCTCTTGTCAATCAAAATCTGTCTCTCTCAATCTTGTACCTACTGGCTTCCGTGCCTCCAGTCTCTCCTGGTTCCCTTTCATCCCATCTATCACCACCAAATTGACCTCCACCTCTTCCATTACCTCCTGCAGACATCTGACACTTAAGGTCTCTTCTACAGCCTCATTTCTTATATTCCAGCCAAAGATCTGATTTTGTGTACCTACAATGGACTTTTCCCATTTTAAACTTTTTTTTTTTTTTAACACATCTTCTACATGGAATGTGCTGCCCTGATTAAGTCTCATTAATGACATAAAATCTCTGCTTACTAGGTAAACATCTTGCTGTTATTTTAACAAATACCAGGTTGTTAAAATCTGTCCTAAGATCAGATTCATTATTCAAGGATGCAAGTTAAGCATATGTTTTCAGAACTATTTTTGGAGACCCTCTTTTCTAACTTGGCATCTCTTCTCAGAGCCCTTGAGTTCAGCAGTCATGTGAAACCCATATACATTCTCTGGTACCCCCTTTTCCTTTCCAAAACAGTGATTCTAACTTTGAAAATGTACATGGTGCATGCAGAGCTCAAAGATATCCATTGCAACATTATTTATAACAATGGAAAGCTGAAAACACTAAAAGATTTAAGAAAATAGGCAAGCCAGTTGTGAACATTATGCAGCCATTCAAATAATCTTTGCAAGGAATTTCAAACACATGGAGAATGGCTTTTCATATATTAACAACAACAAAAGAATCAAGAGAAACAATCAATGACAGCAACAAACAACAAAAGCAGGATACAAATTACCTTCACATTAAGACCTCAACTATATAATATATGTGGGGAAAAAACCTTTTCATTAAAGAATTATTAGTATCTTGCTTTGCTACAATTTCCTATTTTTTTTTTTAGTTTTTTTTATGAGGGCATGACCTTTATTTTGAGTCAAAATAATGCAATAACTTACAACAAATAAAGATGCTGGGAAATTCCCTGTATTTGGGGTCCACAAGATCACACCTAGATTCCGTGGTTTGTGGGAGGATTCACAAGACTCAGCCTATAGCTGTAGAGATGACTATGATTTATTATAGCAAAAGGATCTGAAGTGAATCTGGAGGAAACGAGGTGTAAGTTTCCAAGAGTGCTTTCCCGGTGCAGTCCCACAGGACACACTTAACACCTCTTGCAATGAGTTGTGACAACAGTGTGTGCAATGTGGTCCACCAGGGTTTTATTGGGGTTGGTCACATAGGCAGCCTCTGCCTGGCATGTACTAAAATTCCAGACTCCCAGAAGAAAAACAGGTGTTCAGCATAAGCCATACTGTTTGTACAAACAGTTGAGGTGCAGTGAGCCACTCTTATCAGATAATGGCGGGAACCCTCCCATAACCCAAGTTCTAGGGGCCAGTGAGAGGTCAGCCTTGAGCAGAACTATCTAAGCTGTCAGTCTCAGGCCTGCTCTGTTAACCCTTCCGTGTACATTCCCTTACTCCTTATACCCCAAATTTCCATACTTTGCCAGCGACTAAGTACCAAGATTCTTACTTCTTTTCACCTGCTCTTCCCTCATAAACTCTAAATTGATTCCACTATGGCCTTTTCAAAGTCCAGTAAAAGAGGCAGTATATGTTATGTTTGAAGCATGGGATTTGAGAGGAAAATCTACAGCAACCAAACATCTGGTTCTACCCGCCCACACCTTTTTCAGGGCCAGAGAAGTGGTCTTTGTGTGGGCCCAGCCGGTGAGGCCTAGGCAGAACTAGGAGTATAATTAGTACTATGAGTGCCAGCTTCTAGCTCTTGGCTCCTGACTTTGTGTATTTTTCCTTTAGCTCTAATTGCATAAAAATCAGTTAGCTCACAGTCATTAGAGCACAAGCAACCACACAGAACTCATTGTTTTAGGAATGTAGGTCTCACGTACCCTGGGGCTCTGAGTGCAGTTTGGTTTCTTTTCTGCAAACAGAGTGTGTCAACATTCCTTTTCTGTGGGACACTCTAGAGTGGTGACTTCATGTCCACCCTCCATCTCCCTGGGATATTTCAAGACATGGGCTCATGCTTTCATATTCTAGGCACCACTCTGTTCTGGTCAATGATGCCACTTCCTTATGTGCACAGAACCGAAGGTGATTCTTTGCTCTCACTCCCTATCCCCCGTCACCCATGTTCACCACACCTCCCCTCATCCTGGCTGTCCCCAGCACCTGCCTTGACACCTGTGTACATAGCTAAGCTGCAGGTTCAGTTTAACAAATTCT
>NW_006430735.1:5356011-5412526 GCF_000325575.1 Pteropus alecto
TCCTGCTGACCCTTCTCCAGTCTATATTCAATGGAATCTGAGACCCCTTATGGCATAAAATAAACAAAATTTTTATCACGATGGTGACAAGACCCTGTCTTTATTTGATCTACTGAAAGGGGAAAGCATTTCTGCTCATACTTGCTTACTCTTTCCAGGCTTTATCCTTGATAAGTGCTCATTGTTTTTTCTTTTCTTTTCTTTTTCTTTTTTAAGTGTAACAGCCAATAAATAAATAAGTTTATTATTTTATGGATGTATTTACTTTTTCTTTCATTTTCACCCTCTACTCTCTTTAGTACCTTCTGTCGATGAAGATGAAAATGAAATACTTGAGTTATCATCAAATAAAACATTCTTGGTCATACTAAAGATTCCAGAAGAGTGTGTTGCTGAAGAGGAATTGCCTCACCTGCTCACGAAAAGGGTAATGATGTTTTATGCATTGTTACTGAGTTCTCAATATCAGAGTATGGATTCTGCTACAACAGTTGGCATAGAGCTACAGAGTAAATAGCTTTGAGCTTGGATTCTTTGTCTGGATTTTGGTAGAAACTGATGTTTGGAAATGTATTTTCTGTTGTGCAAAACCAGAAGGAAGAGCCCTGGCCTCCAGCTAAATGTATCATGGAGGCTAGTGTTCTGTTTCCTCATTTCCGATCTTATATTTGATTTAACTTGTAGTCTCATTGAGGGCCCTATGCCAAGTGCTAGGGCCACAAGTCTGTGCCCTTGGTGGGAGCTACAGTCCAAGTAGAGGAAGCAATTAAATAGTTATAAAACAGTGCAATATGTTCTTATTGTTGAGACACTGTACAGTGCGTTTTACAACCACAAAGGAAGGGCTTCTGCAGTGAGAATAAAGGCTTGGAGGGCAGTGATTCCTGGGGCAAGTTCACAGGGCTCTTTGAGATTTTTCTTTCTTCGGTCAGTGAAAATCGCTGCACTTTCCCTGTATACCCACAGGTGCATGCATGAAGTGCATATAAAGAACTTTGGAAAATATTTTTAAAAATTATCTGATTTAAAGGTGATAAAAGTAAAGCACAGTGGAGTGAAAAGACTCCTGCCTACACAGCGTCCCGATCAAATATGTTCAGGAACAAAAATGAAGGACTTAAAGCTATCATTGTCTTATTGCCAGGTCAAGAACTCCTTTCTTTTACATAGGCCAGTTTCCAGATATTTCTGGATATAGAAGATAAGTAGGATGAATATTGGAACACTATACCCTCTCTGTTGCTTTATTGTCTTGCTTTTGTAAGCACAGTTTTCCTAGCTCATCTCACATCTCATTGCTAGAGTGCTCTTCTCTTAGGGTTGGGGCCATTACACTGCTTAAGCCAGTCCATTAGCTACGTAGTATAATACCTTAGCTCATACGCTTGATGCAGAAGTTAAGGATGGCACCTCTGATAACCTAGGGAAGGTATCTCTCTTATTCTGGAAGCTGGTTTCCAATTAGCCACTATGCCTCACTCTGGCAATCAGCTCACTGAGCTCCTAGCTCAGTCTGCACCCAACCTCATAGGCACAGTATGAGAGATCCAAGAGCAAGGGGTAAGGAACCCCCTCTTTTACTTCTTTGGGTCCAAAGTAGATAATGTGCTTAAAAGCTCTCAAATATATAAATATGTCCTAATTACAGCAGGGGACAATGTCCCAAAACTAATCTTATAGTGGACACTAAAAGTGATCCAGTATACCACTTCATCTCTTAACTTAAATTTTTAACTTGAATTTTTTTCTGGGAGCCTACTATGTGCAAAACACAATGCTAGACTCTAAAGATTAATAAAGGAAGGAAGAAAGGGAAGGAACAGAAAACGTTAGAAGGATGATATTGGCAAGAAAGTCCAAACCCACCCACAGCTAACATCATACTCAACAGTGAAATGCTAAAAGTGTTTTCCTTAAGATTAAAAACAAGACAAGGATGTCCACTTTCACCACTTTTATTCAACATAGTATCGAAGTCCTAGCCACAACAATCAGATAAGAAAAAGAAAAAAAAGACATTCAGATTGGGAAGAAAAAAAGTAAAACTGTCATTATTTGATACTATATATAAAGAACCCTAAATATTCTGCCAAAAAAAACTATTAAACTGATAAGTGAATTCAGTAAAATAGCAGGATACAAAATTAATATTCAGAAATTGGTTGCATTTTGATAGACCGATAACGAACTGTCAGAAAGACAAATTAAGAAAACAATCCCATTTACAATAGCATCAAAAAATAAAATAAAATACTCAGTAATAAATTTAAGCAAGGAAGTAAAAGTTCTGTACTTGGAAAACTATAAGACACTGAAGAAAGAAATTGAAGAAGATACAAGTAAATGGAAGCATATAACTTGCTCATAGATAGGAAGAATTAACCTCATTAAAATGTCCATACTACCCAAAGTAATATATAGATTCAGTGCAATCCCTATCAAAATACCAATGATGTTTTTCATAGAACTAGAACAAATAATCCTAAAATTTATATGGAACCACAAAAGATTCTGAATATCACAGCAATCTTGAGAAAGAACAAAGTTGGAGGCATCGTGCTACCTGATAACCAAGCTGTACTACAAGGCTATAGTAATCAAAACAGCATGGTACTGGCATAAAAGCAGACACATAGATTAATAGAACAGAATAGAAAGCCCAGAAATAAACCCACACTTATATGGTAAATTAATTTATGACAGAGGAAACAAGAATAGACAATGGAATAAAGACAATCTATTCAATAAATAGTGTTGGGAAAACTGGACAGATCATGCAAAAAAAAAAAAAGAAACTAGGCCACCTTCTTATACCATATACCAGAATAAACTTAAAATGGATTAAAGACTTAAATATAAGACTTGAAACCATAAAACTCCTGGAAGAAAACATAGTCCATAAAGTCTCTGACATTGCTCTTAGCAATATTTTTTTTCTGATATATCTTCTTGGGCAAGGGAAACAAAAGAAAAAATAAACAAATGGGACTACATCAAACTAAAAAGTTTTCACACTGCAAAGGAAACCAACAAAATGAAAGACAACCTACTGGATAGGAGAAGATATTTGCCAATGATATATCCAATAAAGGGTTGATATCCAAAATTTTTGAAGAACTCATCCAACTCAAGATTGGATTACTGGATAGTTAACAAGATTAAGACCTTCTTTGTGAGTGGTTATATTTCCAATGGGTCTGAAACAGAAGATTACCCCAGCATTTCAAACATGTGATAACCTAGATGCACAAGAACAATGGACAGGGCTTGCTTAAGGCAAAGATAAACCTTTTACTAAAGAAGTTATAGGCCTGGGGCATGATGATCCACCATGACCTGCCCAGTTAGGAATTTATGATCAGATCACCCTGTGAGGTTACTTTTGGTCACAGGACTTAGATATATTACAAAGTCCTTTTTTTTCCACAAAGGACAAAGGACAGACATAAACACCACCATAAGAAGCTCAATCTAAAAGGAAGAGAGAAATAATAATAATAATAATTGTTATTATTATTATTATTAGTGCTTGAAAAAGAAATCTCATCTATAGCATCCTCATCCTCCCTATTGATAGCCCTGTGAAAGACTCTTTCCAACTTCCCAAATGTTCTAAATGATTATCAGCCTATTGGCAATGTTCTTTACTTTGGGGCTCAAAAACTATAAGATGAACCAGTCATTTTCCCTCAAAATTCCTATCACTTTATGCTTCTTTCCTCCTTGACATTCAGAAGGAAACACTTTCCTTCCTTGCTTCATCCTCAGTGGGTAGTGTGGTAACATGTGAAGAAGTTGGGGTTTAGTGTCTGTAACACTTAAAATTCAATTATTTACTAGCAGAGCGACCTTGGATAGGTTTCCTAACCTCTTGAATGCCGTTTTCTTTATCAGTAAAAAGGGGAGAGATAGTAAAGCCTGTTATGTCAGGTTCTTATATGGTCACAGAAATAATGACAAGATTCAAGGAGTCCAAACTGTAGGTGCTCTGATCCTCTCTGCTCTGCCTTTGAGAGACTGAATGTCACCAGGTGAATTAATTGGGGATGTATTGTGGTAACTGCAGCCTCCTTGAGATTCCCTTGGGAATGAGTGGGAGGCAAGATGGGCAGAGCTCCCCTCAGGGTACTGCTTTTTGGTATGGTCTGCTGCTTGCTACTGGATAAGTAATGGGACTCTGAGCTGTAATGGGTGCAGCTGGACACCCTGGTCTCAGCACAAGGGTATCCTTGGATACTGGTGAGATTTCTCAAACAATGTCTGGGCTGAGACTTCAGGCTGGGTAGTAGAGGGTCTGGCTGGGCTCTAGAGGCCTGGCTGTGGGCTTATTCCAGCCTTAGAGTGTATCCATGCTGGAGAGTGTAACCAGATCCCAAAGTAGTCTCCTGATTTATGCTAGAACCTCTCTGCTAAAGAATAAAGCATTAACCTTAAAATATAAATTTAAAAGAAATGCAATGTAAATACATTCGGCCACATCTTCCCTCTAGTACTGTTAGGTTAGGATTCACATCTCTGAAACATGATAAAATGACCAATCAAAATGGGAGAAGATATTTGTAACATAAAACCAACAGCTAGTATCCAGAATATAACACCAATCATTCCAGATAAATGGATAAGAAAGAGACAACCCAAGAGAAAGACAGTGAACTAATAGGCAATTCAAAGGTGAGAAATCCCAAAGAGTTAATAGACACATGAAAAGATACTCAGCCTCACAAGTAAGCAAGACAATGCAAGTTAAAACAATGTAAAACACAGTGTTATACCCCTCGAAAATCTAAAAACCAGCTAACACTAAGTGCCGACAAGGCTGTGAGAAATAGACTACTTCTGCATTGCTGGAGGAGAGAAAGATGAAGAGCAATTTGGCGAGATTTAATTCAGTTAGAGATGGACCTACTTGTGGATGCAGCGAGTCCATTTTTTGGCATATACCCAAGGGAAACTTACATGTGTGAGAAGAGAGGCACAGAGATATTCAAGGATGGTAACTTCAGCATAGTTTGTAAAAGGAGAAAGTTGGAAACAACGTACATGACCATTAGTAGGGGAATGGGAAAGTTGGTACAGTCATTTAATGGAATCTATGCAGGTGTTAGGAATTAGAGGGAATGACCCCATTTAGATGTAACATTATGGGTAAATCTCAAACATAATTTTGAATGAAAAAAAGCAAGTCTTAGAAGATTATGTAGAATATGGTACCTTTTATTTGAATATGGTACAAACACAAATTATGTATTGTTGATTACACAAGGAAGTTTTACATTTATAAAAACATGCATGAAAAGGGAACATGCCAACATCCAGACAGTGGCTACCATTAGGGGCAGGAGGGAGGAGGGAAAACAGAATTGCGTGTAGGAGTAGCTTTAGCTTTGTTTTGTTTCTTAAAGTAAAGCACTGAACTAACATTGGTGAAATGTGAAGGCATGAAACCTGGGTAGTGGGAACACAGGTGTCATTTTTTTGTGTGATGGCAACATTTCATACATAAAATAAGAACTCTATATCTTTGCAATTATAGACCAGCCCCACTTGGTCCCATTTTCCAGGAGGATGTGCCGTACCTATGGCTTAGCATGGCTGTTTCTCCTTATAGTGAAGCTCTGGAGAAAGGAGAAAAGAGCCCTTGTCCAGTAACATGGCAAGCTCGGAGTGACCTATTCTGCAGTCTTCTCAGCCACAGCAGTGTTCTCTCTGTCTCATGTTTCTTGGGGTCTGTGTGGGCTCAGGCTTCCTTATAGTGAAGCTCTGGAGAAAGGAGAAAAGTAACACAGCATGCTCGGAGTGACCTATTCTGCAGTCTTCCCAGCCACAGCAGTGTTCTCTCCGTCTCATGTTTCTTGGGGTCTGTGTGGGCTCAGGCTGCTGACCACATTCACAATTAAGTCCACAAGGTTTCAGGGCAACATATGAGATGTTAAAAACCCGGTGTGATCACTTGATCTTTATAGATAAGGTTCTCGTAAGTGAGTGTGAACTTGAACTTTAGTTGGTCCTAAGCCCAATCCTTTCTATTTCTTGAACCAGACTCTCTAGATCAGCTAATTTCTAGCTAGCATGGAATCTCCTTGGTCTAGGAGTAGCTTTGCTTTGTCAGATGATATACAATACAATCTGGCAGTAATATGTGTGGTGGTTTTACTCGTTCCTATTTGTTTCAGCTCACAGATGTGTACAGTTCATCTCCGTCTCTGAGTCGTTATTTTACTTCAGTGGAAGTTGTGGATTTCAGGTAAGAACGTGGAGCATTATGTATTGTTTTTTTTTTCCTCACTGGAAAGTGACACCCATCACCATTTTTTTTTTTTTTTTTTACCTAGAAGGACTTCCAGAGTCTCAAAGCACAAAGGGAACCAATGATAAAATCATAGTGTCGGTGCTGGAAAGGTGTTTGGACACCAACTAGCTCAACTGCCTTATTTTAAAAAGGAAAAAAAATGAAGCCCAGATCAATTAGATGACTCAGTAAGATCATACAGAAGAGAGGAAAAGCAGGTCTTAGGTACACCATTCCTGTTTTACAGTGGATACTCAAATGAGTTAATGGTAGAAATAGAAATAGATCTCAGATGGTGATGTGATATAAATAATAGAATCCAAGTGATCTTGAGGAACACAAGTAATATAAGAATTTATGTTCCTTATATAATATTAAGAAATACACAGATATGTACAACAGGGAAAGTCTACCTTCTACCCCCATCTCCTCCCTCCTATCCCTGGACACCGTGTGTGCCAACCAATTCCATATGCACAGTGATTCCACTCCCTGTACAAAACGAACAACAGTTTGGTGTGATTTCTTCTGTACATGTATTTACCATATATACTTTATATACTATACATGTATAGCATATACACACACACATATATATTTTTTCTTTTAAAAATTTTCTTCTAATCTTAAATGTTTTTGTCTATGTCAGTAGACACATATGAAAGGATATATATTTGGAGGAATCATTTGATTATCCTTTTGTATTGTTAGGGGAAGATTCACATGACTAAGCTCTAATATCTACTATTCCGAAGATACTCCTGGAATGTGAACATCAAAGGCAAAATTATATTGAGATTCCCCCTCTCAAACTATACATTTTCCAAACCATAATAGGAGTAGACCTGGGAGGGGAAGCACATAAAGCAGGTGGTAGCAAAACGAATTAGAACCAAAATGGACCTAAAGTCTGAAAATGCATACAGTGGCAAGTTGCCTTGGCGACAGCACTGCTCTCCTTCTTTGTGGATCTCCAAATGCACCTTACGTTATATTGACATCTTTGACACTCTTTATTTTAATCTGTACCACTGGTATTAAAATGCCAATAGATAAGGAAAAAATGCATAATCAGAACCAGCATGCTTTCCTTTGTGCACTTGCTGCAACTTGCGACTCAAAGACTGAGACAGAGCGGAGAGAGGGGTGATGCTCAGAGGCTGAGGAGTTTTTCCAAGAATTCAGCTTCCTATTATGGGCCTAGAGGAGGTGGGATTGCATAACGAGTTGGGGTAGACATTGGGAAAAAAACATCAGAAACTGAGTAAAACGTGGCTAGAAATCTGTAGACTTAATGTTAGAGAATCTGCTTTTAAAAGTTATTGTTATGAAAAACCCAAAGGTTTTAGTATTTTAGATAAAGAAATTCTGTCGGCGAAATATTTTTTTCCATTTAAAAAAAATCCAGGCAGAGTTTCAATAATGTTAAAACAAAGGTATTGTCTCCAAAGGGCTATTGCTGCACATGAGCAGGAGGCAGCCACATGTCTGGCGGATATAAGTGTCTACAGGGGGATCCTGACATTGGACCTGGACCAGCCCAACAGGAACTTAGGAAAATGCCCATTGGTTCATCAGCTGCTGGACCCATTCTAGTGGTGGGCAGCTAAGGCAAAGCCCACAGGGTTCTCTGCTTCCCTGAAAATCCCTCTTCTCCCCTCAGAATTCAGCCTTACATAAATTACCCCTCATGACCTACCTGGTGGAATAAGGACAGGCTACTTAGGTTGGATTAGGTAGAGCAATCCTCTCATTCAGCTTCTGGCCTGGTCTTCTGAAAGTCAGCTTCTGGTCTTTTCCATAAGCCGACCCCAGTCCTAACCCATGGGAGTGCTGGGTTGCTACGTGCCAAGATGTTGACCATCACTAGTGATAATTAGAAGTTGGAACACAGGGAAAAACATCTACAAACTAAAATTGCTGGCTTAAAGTTTGAAAGTGCATTTTTCAGCCTGCCTGTAGTGGTGTCCTTGAAACTGTGAGTTTCTTCAGAGTCTGACTGTATATTAGTCATATAGTCACCACAGGGTTCGGCACAGTTCTTGGCTGTTGTAGTTTATAAACTGAATTGTCAGCCACATTAATGTCAGAGTATTGGCCTATGGGACTTCTGGCCACAAGAAAGGACTCTTTGCCTGTCCTTAGCAGGGGTAGCTTTCACTACTGGAACTGGCATATAAAAGTCTATACAAATAAAATTTGCCCTACAGTGAGAGTCTCAGATATGATCACTTCTTAACTATTTTATTGCTGGCTTTTAATCTGAGCCTTCTTGAACCAAAGTAATACGATAACTGTCAAAAACCTAAATGTTGGGTAGCATTTAATAAGTGGTATAAGCTACTGATTAACTGAGGATAGCCCTATGATTATTTTTTATTTTGGAAATGGGAAAAATATGTTTTACGAAGACATTTCTAGAACTTCCTTACCTTAGGTCGCCTTCCTGAGAGTTGCAAAGCTGGGAACCTTGGGAGATGGGGTAGAACAGGTTTTCTCACTTTGCAGACTAATCAGGGAGGTATGATTTGCTGCTGGTACATGGAGCAGTCTGTGGGAGCGCAGGAGTCCTGCACGCAGATGATGGCAGGGAGCTTTGGAAATGGGAAAAGATGATGTTCTACCTCCACAGAGTGTAGAACATCATCTGCACAGATGACGGCATCTAAACATTTTTATAGCTTAAATAATGAATTGGCTAAACCGAGTAGCTCTGACTAACAATGCACTTGCCGAGACAGGGACAGGTGTAGTGTGAGAACGTGGAGAGAGGAATACAGATAAATGGGGCTTCCCTGGCCTACCTTGGGGGTAAAGTCTGGTGTTGGGGCAGACAACGTGCCAGCCCTCAGATCTTCACTGACAATAGCTGCATCACGTCTCTCCCTCCAATGGCCTCTCTCAGTGGACTTCTAGGGGAGGGGTTCTAGGTGGACGGAGGAGGTTGGTGTCACCTGACCTTTTCATGATGGATGTATGGAAGAGGATTCTTTTAGAACAGCACATCCTTTGCAATTTTGAATTGAGAATACACGGAACTAAAAAAATGTTATTGCTAAAACCTATTTCCTGAGTTGCAATGTGAGTCGTTGTTATGTTTTACTATTTCTGGTTTGTTTTTCAGTGGTGAAAACGCCGCGATAACCTACCACCTGCAGTTTGGGGTTCCATCGGAAGATGACGGTTTTCTGAAGTATATGATGAGTGAGGAGTTAGTGCTGGGCATTTTGCTGCAAGATTTCCATGATCGGAACATGTCTGGTTGTGAGACTCTGGGGCTTGGTCCAGAGTCTCTCTTGCTCTACGGTAAGTTGAGCAAGTCAAGAAGACAGAATTGTGACGGTTAACAAGTAAACCAGATTGGGGACAGATAGTTCATGTTGATTTCTGTGCAGATGATGTTCTACACTCTGTGGAGATTACATAGTCCCTGTCCTCTGAGCAGACAGAGTAGTTGAGGAAAACATTGTGGAACAAATAATTAAACTACAAAGATGAGGATTGCGAAATATTTCCTTCTTGTACTGGCGTTCACCCACATTCTAAGCCCCATATTCCACTTCATAATATCATTAGTACAGGCAGACCTCATTTTATTGAGCTTCGCTTTATTGTGCTTCACAGGTGTTGCATTTTTGACAAATTGAAGGCAAGACCCTTCACCAGAAAAAATATTAACGACCTGTTGTATTGCTATTCTCGCTTTATTGTGGTGGGCTGGAACCAAATGCATAATATCGCTGAGGTATGACTATAACTTTCATAGGAAAACCATGGCTTCACAAAAGAATTAAGTGCTGAAGAATTTGAAATAAGGAATATAGCTAAGTCAATGAAAGCTTATCTCAGTGTGGAAATCTATCTCTTTTTCTGTGGAAGGACACTGAGTCCATTAAGAAATTAATAGATGAGCATAAGTAGGTGAATTAGTCTCTTTCCTTAGAAAATTATAATAAATGTACTCGTCTACTCTTAAACCTAAGAATGGAACAAGGAAATTAATATGTGTAATAAGCATAGAAGACAGCCTGCTTCTCAGGAAAACTTTAACTCTGCACAAAACCTGGCAAAAGAAAAGCGGGAAGTAAAATGACCACAGCTTTTTAAATGTCCTTCCATCACAGCTGTACTGAAGCCTTGATCTTTATTTCTCTCTCTTCTCATTACCTACTTCTGATGCCTCCCTTGGAGATGCACTGGCTCTTGTTAGCCCAGAATGCCAACATTCTTGGGTATTTTATTTTCTCATCCGCAAACCATCTCTGCACATTAGTGTTAGGTCCAGGAGGTCCCTATCCCCACCCCCAGCCTCCAACCCTGTAGTATGAGAACCAGACTTCTCCCCTACCTTTGTGTGGGAACCAACCTTGCATCCGGGCTGGCAACACTGCATGCTCAGCTCCCGCTTCACTGGACTCTTTTCCCTTCTCGACCAATTTACCCGCCCAAAATATTCCCACCAAAAAAACTAACTTAAGCCCAATATAAGTTTCAGGTATCCTCTCTTTTGGGGCTGATACCATCTTCGGCTCAGTCAGACTATCACTCTGCTACGATAAATCTTTCTTTAACCCCTTCAGCCTTGTGCGTTCCTCCTTCGGCGAACCTAACAGTTGTAGGAAATACAAGTCAAATGAACAAAAGTGGAAAATTAAAAGAAGGTGTGGTTAGCACCAGGCACAATGTCAGCAGCCTCGAATCAGGAGAGTGGAACAGAGAGATTATAAAGCACATGTTACTGAACAGCACCAGAAGAGGCATTTATTATGATGACATTTATTTCTTGATGATGAAAGGTGAGAGTAGATTAATCTCAGCCTATGAACGCAGAAAGTTATAGAAGTTCTTAAAGATTTTTTTTCCCCCAAATAAGTAGAAAGAATGAGATTTAGAAGGCTAAATTTTAGCTCACTGGGAAGGTCTCATAAATGAATACTTTCCTCACAGAACATCTGAATAACTAAAGTGTGTCTGGGCCAGGCACACAGCATGGATGTTTGGAGTGAAGGAGTTTTGCCTCCTCTACTAGAATTTTAAAAAGAAATAAAGAAAAACCCTATGAACCCTCCTCCTGTGTAAAGAGGTGAGACAAGGGAGGTCCACCCTGCATGAGATGCTCGTGGTGGAGCTACTGTGGTGCAACTGGTCTTCATTTTCTGAGCTCCCTCTCGTAATACTGTGGTTACCAGCTCTTTCTAAATGTAGGTGAGGGAGCTGGGTGGAGGATGAAAAAAGCTTAAGAGGATTCTGAGGTTGGGAGGCCCACACAGAGTAGGACAAAAGGCTGGTTGCCGACAAAGCCTGAGGAGAGCTCTGAGAAAGCCTCAAACTTGGCCAAACAGCCTTAGGGACATGTCCCCAGGTCCATACTCTGCCTCAAGGCCCAGGGGATGTAGTATGAGCTAAATGGTTTACGCTCCTCAGGAGATTGTGTTCTTTAAAAAAAAAAAATTCTTACTTTTTAATTACAGTTGACATTCAATATTATTTTGTATTATTTTCAGGTATACAGCATAGTGGTTAGACATTTATATAACTTATGAAGTGATCCCCCCAACAAGTGTAGTACCCACCTGACAGCATACCTATTCATTACAATATTACTGACTGTATTTATTATGCTGTGCTTTACATCCTCATGACTATTTTGTAACTGCCAGTTTGTAGTTTCCAATTTGTACTTTTAATTCCCAACCCCCCTCTCATCTGGCAACTATCAAAATGTCCTCTGTGTCTGTGTCTATGAGTTTGTTTCTGTTTTGTTTGTTCATTTATTTTGTTCTTTAGATTCCTCGTATAAGTGAAATCAATCTCTGTCTGACTTACTCCACTCAGCACAATACCTTCTAGCTCCATCCTTGTTGCAGATGGCAAGATTTTCTTCTTTTATTATGGCTGAGAAATATTCCATTGTATATATGTACCACTTCCTTATCTATTCGTCCATTGAGGGACACCCAGGTTGACTATTGTAATAATGCTTCAATGAACATCTGGATGCACAAGTCCCTTCAAAGTAGTGTTTTGAGTTTCTTTGAATAAATACCCAGAAGTGGGCTTACTGGAGATTATACTCTTCATCTCAGACATTTCTTTTGGGGGGCAGAGGGGTTTTGACCCCACATCTACTCTCCAGAGCATGCCTGTGCAGCATTTGAGCTATTTGATATTTTCAGGAATATGAAAATCAGTTATGTCTCAAATGGAAAGGTGAACAGTGACCCTTTGGGAACTAAAGAAGGAAGAAGAGAGACCAGACATGGCAGGCCTGCGAAAGGAGGGGTCAAGCTCAGAAGCAAATACCAAAGAAAGGGAAGAGATGGCTGTGGCAGGGACAGGAGGAAGTCTGAGTGAGACCCAGAGGGTTCTTGTACCAATTCCTCATGTTCACATGCTCTGTGGTCTTGGCAGGTTACCTCTACCTCCTGTGATAAGTTGGGCAATGAGTTTCCCACATAAATAATGTTCTAATTCCTCAAAGAGCAGAGGTTCTTAAAATCGTTGGCTTTATATGTTCCTTAGAGAATTTGAAGACAGCATGTACCTTCTCCCCAGAAAAAAATGCACATACTCCTCCCTCTACACATGATTTTACGATTTCAGAGATTCCAAGGATTCCCTAAGGGCAATCTGTGGTTTCTTTGGGAGATGTATGTGTGTGTACTTTAGAGTCAGAACCTTAAATTGGATTATAATTTGGATTCTTGGGGTATTTTGTGTGTATTTTTCATTTTCTGATTTGGAAATACAATGACTATTTGACCTAGCTGCGGGAATATTTTGATGCCTTATAAAAATAAAAATGTCCCTTAATATTTTAATCAGAAGATGATTTTTATTTTTATTTCCAATTTTATTGAGATATAACTGACCTACAGCACTGAGTTTAATGTGTACACATAATGACTTGACACACACATATTGGCAAAATGATTACCACAATAAATTCAGTTCACTCTCATCACCTTATATGGTTACTATTGAAGAACAAAAATTCAACTGAGTAAACTTAGAGATCTAATTGGCTTTACTGAATGATTCATGAATCAAGAAGCATCCTATCTAGTAAATAAGTGCTCTGAGGAGTTGTGCAAAATGGAAGAAAGATTTTTATTGGTAGAAAGAAGGTGGGACAAGGAAGTGAAAAGAGTAGATATTTTCAGGCAAGATTGCCTTCTTAGGGGAAGGCAGGAGATCTTATCAGGCTGATTTATCAGGCAGATTACAGCACTAGTGCTGACCAGGACATTCCAGACAGATCGGTTTAACATTCCATTCCGGTAGAGGTGTCAGTTGCAGTTAGGTTCGGTGGTAAGTCTTGGTGGGGCTTAGCAAGTGACTTCCTTTTGAGTCTGTTGTTTCTTTTTCACATTACAAAATGATTTTTTTTTTCCTTGTGATAAAACTTGTAGGATCTACCCTCAACTTTCAAATATACCAAACAGTATTATTAATTATAGCCATCATATTGTAGATTAGATCCTCATTACTTATAACTGGAAGTTTGTACCTTTTGACCACCTTCACCAAATCATCCCCCAACCACCACCAATCTGCTCTCTTTTTCTGTGAGTTTTGTTTTTTTTTAAACTCCACACATATGTAAGACCATGAAATATTTGTCTTTCTCCATCAGGCTTATTTCACTTAGCATGATGCCTTCAAGTGTGAAGGAATTTTTTCGCTATCTTTGAGCTTCTTCATTTCCTATGTGGGTGGAGCCTGGGGGATAAGGAGAGGAAGTCTTTTACAAACGTAAAATGACAGCTTATTTTGGATCTCATGAGTTATTTTGGGTATAGGTTAGTTATTTTGTACTGTCTTCTCTCATGTAAGGAGTTAGCTAGTAGACTGAATGAAGAACAAAGGCAAAAACTGGATTCATGTGAAAGAGAAGAGGAAAAAGCTCTATACAGTGAGAACAGTGAATCTAGTTTGCACATTTTGGGGGTAAACTGTTGAGCAGGTTGCTGGCAGAGAAGCCAGTGTGAGTTCTGTCCCTAAAAGGACCATCTGGGCATCAAGGGAAACCTTTTGGTTGTTTATAGATTCTTTAAGAAATGGAGCATTTAGCCAAAGAGCACTAATTCTCCGTGAGGCCAGTTTTGTACCCTCACCCTCTCAGGGATATTTAGCAATGTCTGGATATATTTTTAATTGTTACGACTGGGAGTGTATATGGGATACTAAATTAACATCTAGTGGTGAGGTGAGGGATTCTTCTAGACATCTTACAATGCACAGGACAACTCTCTATTATGAGGAATTATCTAGCCCCAAATGTCAACTGAGAGAATCCTGTAGTGGAACATCAGACTCTATGTGGTGTCCCCAGGTCCTTGCATGGGCACCTTTCCCTTAGTCAGGCCAGGTCTGCACCATTTCTCTCATCAGAATTTTTCACAGTATGTGGTGCTGCACCTTTTAAAAAACTGAAAATTTAGAGGTACTTTTATAGTTAGATTATGAAAAATGACTGAATTACAATGTCCTCAGTATCCCAAAGTCCTCATCAGAATGTTGTTTATCACAAATTACACCAAAACAAATGAACAATGTGTTATCGCCTTTTGAAAAGTATTTGAATTTGTGTTAACGTGTGTGTGTGCATACGTGTGTGTGCGTCTGTGTGTGTGTGTGTGTGTGGTGAGTGTTGATTGAAGAGTAAACTTTTTCTGTTAGGAATTTATAAGCATTCCAATTTTACATAAGAGTTTATGTTCAAGTCCAAAAAAGTAAAATAAAAATATAAATGTTTAAAATAACCATGATTTTAAAATATTTGCACCTTTTGTTTGTATTTTCTTTTTAGAGTGAAGTGGTGGAGGTTGGTCTGTGTCTGGAAGCTCTGTTTTACTCTGTTGTGGGATGAAGAGAAGTAATTCGTCTTAAGGAAAAGATCCTGTGAATTAACCCAGAAGGACTCAAAATGCCTAGAGAGGTGGACACGGTCTTTTTTCTCCTGATTCTGCAGTTATGATGTCCGGCAAAATGGCACCTGAGAGCTGCCCCAGCTGTTTCCAGTTGTGATAAAGGCTAGACCTTGAAGTATGAGATCACTGCTGTTCTTGAAGCACGAGGTGCCTTCATCCACATGTGGTCACTTTCTCTTTAGTGCTAGAGTGGCCGTTAGGCAGAATCCTGCTAACCCGTGCTGGTGGAGAGAGCACAGGAAGAGGCAGGCAAAGAGGTGAGGGAGAATTGGACCATTCGATCACTGAAGTCCTCCTCTCACTCACCATTATATTTGATCTACCTCTAAGCAAGTCTTTGAGGAAAAGCAAGGCACTTTACAAGACCTAAGCAGCGTGGTTCTGTGTCTGCTTCCATCACCTGTATCTGCATGTCTTAGCAAACCATCGTGGGTGGGCATATTACTGTTACTGTATTATATATAACTGCAGAAATAAGATGTGTGTTCCTTAATTATTTTGCATTTCCTCATTGCTCCTGTGGCTCCTAAACCCCTCTTTCAGAAACTTGGTTTCTGTGAGTTTTGAACACACTGCTATCATTTTGGATAGTTTTTCCATGTATATTTTCACAAACTTCCATCAGGGAATCAGTAAGACCACCTACTGTCTGCTGTAGCTATTACACATTGGCTTTTCATTGTCCATTGTTAATAGCCTTCCTGTATTACTCGGTGTCTTCAGGCATTGTTCGTGGATCTTATTGAAGATGGTTGTGAAAAAGGAAGAACCACTCTTTGTTTGAAATGAACTGTTGGAAGCTTAATGCCAATTTATTTGCAGGGTATGAGGGATATCGGTGACCATGTTGGTCATTGGCAGATACAGAATTGCCTGTCATGAGAGAACACAGTATTTGTTTTTTTGAGAAAATTGTTTTGTTGGAAATTTTCCAGGAGAAGGAGTTTCGTGGTCTTAAAATGAGAGCCCCTTAGCCCCAACCTCTCAGTTAAATGAGCCTTGAATGGAAGCCAGTAAGAGGGGCAGCTGTGTATGGGGATGTGCCCAAGTGTGTGTCTCAGGGAGGTTTGCCTTGAGCTCTTTATGACCCAGGACTCTGGATGATGCGAACGTTCTTATTGTAACTCAGTGTCTCATTTTGACGATAGTTCCTCAAACTAGTGAAACAGGTGAATTTTCCTTCTTCCTCTTTGTTTTTTACATGTCAAATATAAACCTTAGTGTACTTTTTAGAAAATAATGAATAACTTTAATAGAAAAGGATTTAAAAATACAATAAATTATTTTTGTGCGTTATTACATTTACATTTACTTCATTGGTATTGACATTACAGGGCCATGATTTGGGTTGGGATTTCCTTACACTAAATGGTGTTGGAAGTGATCTTCTCATTTCCCTGGGGCAGCTTCCCCTTCTGAGGGACTAAGACTGAACTGGGGTGTGCTGGGGAGGGCTGAGTCCTCCTATCTGTTCCAGTGAGCACAGGGCAGGGCCTTCAATCTTCTCCACTTCCTCCCTGGGCCCTCTCTGGCAGGGCCGAGCGTCTGGAGGGCCTGGGGCTGGAAGGAAGGGCTGGCTCATATCCGAGGACAACACAGGGTTTGTTTTTGATCTTCCTTTCTCCATTGGAAAGCACCAAGATGCAAATATCTTGTCTAGGTTTTCATCACTTATAAGTCATAGGATTTTCCTTAGGGTTGACTCTTTGGTCCAGGTGATGTGAAAAAAACTGAACTGTGTGACTTAAACTTTTTAAAGTGTATGGAAAAAATGGCACTTAAGTATTCACATTTCTGCTATCAGAGGTGAATTTATCGGTCCTCACGCATTTTGATGAGCATAATATCTGGTGCATAACAAGGTTTCAACAAATATCTGTGAAATAATTGATTTGAGAAGTAAACCTGTTTTTTTTTTTCTAGAAGTTTTTTGGACATGGACAAAAAGAATACATACAGCCAGATCAGTGGAACCTATCCCTCAACTCTAACGAAAATTCTATCCCTGTGTCCAATTCCTTTTTGCCTTGCAATTTAACTTAGTTCTATAGACTTTTCAATGATGTGTTTTGCAAAAGGCTATAGGAGGCACCAGTTAAGAAGACAATAAAAGAAGCTACTAGTCATATAGGGAGTCAGGTTCTGCACAGATAAGAAAAAAATAGAAAAAAAAAATAGTCAGGTGTTAAAGTTAAAGACAAACTGTAGGGTCGTGGGTGATCAGAGAAAAGAGTCGTTGGTATAGTTTAATTGGAGAAGGCTCTGCCTAGAAAGTAGGACACAAGCTAAACCCTGAAGCAGTGGTGGGATTCGAACAAACAGGTTTGCCTTTCTTTACACACATCTGTGTCTTATGAGGATGAGGTACACGTCTCTCTTTTCCAATTTAGATGTGGACTCTGGACATAGACTCCTGCCCTATTCAGAGTCTGATCAGTGCTGAGGAAAATGAGAGACATCTAAGTTTTCTCTTTTCCCACTACTGTTATATTTCTTTAACATAAGTAATTTACACTATTACTGCATTGATGACAGATGTGTCCAGAGACATCCTTTAATATTTTCTTTACAATTAGAGATCCTCTTAGAATGAGAAGGCAGTCCCCTCCTCTTATAGTTAGGATCCAGGGAGAAGTGGAAGGACAAGCCCAGAGTTGCACAGTTTTTGAAAGCAAAGCTCAGCTAGGGAAACCACACACCATCAATGGCCTCCCATCCTGATGGGCACCCCAAGGTCATGCTCAGTGCACGTTCGGCTGCTATTTGGGAATCTACAAGGAACACTAGTGGTGAAGAGGGAGGGATAAATTGAGAAGTGCGATCACTAGACTGTAGAAGACTCTGGATGATAATGACACTCAATCCTTCCCTGAGTGCATTGCAAAAGAGTCCTCTGTAAGAAAGCAGGAGGGACTTATACTAATCTATTTAACAGTTGGTAGAACTGAGGTTTGCTCAGATCAGGTGGCTTTCAAATTGCTTTCTGAACACAAGAGGCTGTCTTGGAAGAGAACAGAGTCAGATAAAATATAAACAGAATCTCCTTTACTCTGAAGGCTCCTGTGGAGTTCTGAGGGCTCATTGTTTCTGTTCTGCCTATGCCCTCTGTTTCTGAGAATAGGTGCAGAGCCTGTCACCCTCAGTTGTCCTAAAAAGGTCAGCATTTGAATTTATTTGTTGTCAACAGCAGATTTTCTTCATCTATTTTTGTCCTTTTCTTGTATCTCTATTCTGTTCTAAATAAGAAGGTATTCACAGACTAAGGGACTATTTATAGGTGCGAGTATGAACATAAAATGGAAACCACAGAGCCTACAGTTGCTGCATAAAATCTGCCTCTGTGAACTTTGCCTGTGTACAGTTTTAAGACCAGCATGAGGGAGAGGAGTTTTCTGATATATCTGTGACTTGGGAGTGCAATTTAAATCCTAAACTTCAGTTTCTTTATGAAGAACAGAAATTCTTTAACTAAGGGGTTACATCCCAAACTCCTTGAAATCATATACAATATTGTATGATTTTCTGTGAAGATTGTGAACAGCTTTTATCAGAAATCCTGAAATTTATGAAAAAAGATCATATATGTATATATAGAAAGACACTATAGGTATTTCAAAGCACTCCCAATGGGCTTTCTTGTTCAAAAATAGTTCTCTTTCATAATCCTTTTAAATTTCATTGTAAGAACAATTTTCTTCCTGATAAAACACATTCACTATTTGGGAAAGGTAATACTTTTGTAGGATAAAACTCAAATATAACTTACCATGTTGAACTAAGAATATTTGAATCAATCAGCTTCCTCAATGGTTCAATGTTCAAATGAAAAATTCCAACATAAAAGCCAGCAATTTCATGTTTCTGCTTTACTGAAAGATTGCTGGGTGACCCTGGATCACCAGGCATATCAGCACATTTTCTCTGTTATGTTTAAAGTATTTTGTTTCCCTTTGCTATTTGATACCATTTATTTAAGGTCTGTGATGATTTATGTACATTAGATGTAATTCTACTGTTTATGAGTGAAAAAGCTGAGCCTCCAAATTACATGCTCAAGGTCACAGAAAGCGTAAGAGATAGAACCAGGATTTGAATCACTGATTATCTAACTCTAGTATCCATACTCTTTCCTCTAAGCCATGTTACACTCATATAATATTCCCTGCTACCACCCATGCTTCCTTTTGAACGTGAGTGAATCCTGGCCAAGGGTCAAAGTTAGGGTTACATGTGAAAGAATTCTGCTAAAAATAGGGAATTAGCAGAGGATGAGATGCTAAATGTAATTAGCTCTTTAGCTGAAGACCATCAACTGGCTGAAATCTAAGCAAACCTGTGTTGACACATCCACCTCGAGCCACTGGATTTATTCTCCTTGGGCTCTAGAACATTTTTAGTAATAAGGTAATTTAATTTGGGTCAGTTTAGGGAACAAAGCAGTAATTAAACACAACACATCTACTACTTGTCTCAACAAATCTCTTACTATTTTAACAACCCTAAAATTAGTACAATAACCAGGGGTTAAATAAAAGAAGAAGTTAAGAACACAGGTGTGAATATAGAAATAGTCTAATTTGCTATTTGATCTTAGATTTACTCATTTAATTTGTGGTTTTGTATTTCTATACCATTTCATTGGTACCAGCTCTTCTGTGTTACATCAATACCCAAACACATTTCTGTTTAGTTTATCTCAGTTATGATTGTTTAGAGCAGGGGTCTACAAACTTTTTTTTTGAAAAGGGTCAATAAGTAAATTTTTTTGCCTTTTTTTTTTGGTATGACCTACAGTGTGTATCACAACTACCCAATTCTCCTGTGACATCCTCAAACATTACATAAACAAATGACCATGGCTAAATTATTCCAATAACTTTTTATTTACAAAAATAGGCAGTTGGCCAGATTTGGCTTGTGAGCCATAGTTTGTTTTAGAGGGTAGACATAATTCTAAGAACATTGAGGAAAAGATGAGGGAAAATAATCAGAGCATATGGAGAAGTGCTCATTAGTGAAGGTGTGTGTGGATGTGTGTGTGTGTTATTTTTCCCACGTGAACATTTTATTCATATTTTATACATGACATATTTATTTAATACACAGATATACCATAGAGCAGAGGCTCTTCTATGTAGTATATTTGAAGAATACTGAATGGGAAGCTCAGAAATCAGGCTCCAGATAAAGTTCTGCTAAATAACTTGCAAAGTTACATTGGGTTAATGAGCCAAAAAAAGATAATGAGATTAGAGGATCTCCAGTGATCTTTCTACTCTATAAGTCTCTGATGCTATGATTTTCTTATTAAGATTTCTGAGGAGAAATACAAAGTTAAAAAAAAAAAGATGAAAACTATACATAAAATTATATAAAATCTTGGCCTGGGATTTACTGATTCAACCCATGTACCTAACCAAGTCACCAGGGCCAAAGTATCAAAAGACTTTATGCAAAGGACATTGTTAGAGTCACGGAGTGAGAGAAATGTACTGGCACTCACCTGGAAGTCTATGAATGAGGCATCAGGCCCACAAACACATGTAGAATAAGTAAACTCCCCCTTGGGTACAGTATGATGGGTAAGGATTCCTTTTGACTTCAGAGGACAATCATGTGGACATTTTTTAAGAAGAACTTGGACAGAGAAGCAGAACCCTTTGTGATGTGCACAGCTATAGAAAACCAGGGAGCCCCTCCTGCTACTGAGTAAAGCAGCTCATTTCCAAAGCCACTTAGAACCAGATACAGTCACTCCCTTCTCAAAGAGTGGTGCTCAGGATAGTTGGTTGATCTTTGGATGTTGAATACTGAATAGGATCTAAGAGGCCCTTTGTTTACAAACAATGTTCTGCAGAGACCCCTGTAGAAAGGGCTGCTATGTATATGCGGGGGGTGTGGGAAAGTAAGCTGGGAGGACTTTGTGCCTCATGCCTGCTTCAACCAGAACTCCTCATCCTCCAGCTTCTATTTGCTGGTGTTAAATAAATATCAGTCCAACCACTTCATTATAAATGAAAAATATGAGCCTCAGAAGGGAGCATAAGTAGGTGTGGAGGTTGCAATGTGTGAGAGGAGATGCTCCTTGGCATGAGAAATTCATATTCATCTTCTGGGAAAGGTGGATGTCTAGGAGTGGAAGGCACATGAAGAAGCGAGTACTCGGTCTCAGTTCTTCCCAACAACTTTCTGGGCCTCTCAGCCTGGTGGGGAACATTCTCATAATGGCCTTCGGCAGAGGTCCCTGATGGCCTTCTCATGAGGATGTTGTGATTGATGAGGGTATAGCACAACTCCTCTGCTGAGTTCTGGTCAGCATTGTCCTGCTGATCAAAGGAGAGCTACCATCAAGACTTGGCGTCTTAGCCCCTTTACACTTCAGTCTCAACACAGGCCCGACCCTGGGCAAAGTCTGTTTTCCACAAACCATCTACCTTACACTTCTTGGCCATTTTTCCTGAATGGCTGCTCCCACCCCAAGCCTTAGCCCAGGCAGCCAGAGTGCTCATACTACCCAGAGTATTCAGCACTCAACACACTGCCTAGCACAAACTAAGTGTTCAATAAGTATTAATTCCTTTCGATAAATTGCACAACAGAAATAGCTGCTGCTTCTGCCACCAGGCCCTGCATAGGTCCCTGGGCTCAGAAGCATGAGCATCTGAAGTCTTTTTTTCACGTTAAGGTTAGAAGGAGTCTTGGAGGCCAACTTCTCCTGATATCTGGGTGTCTAAATTTTTACTGTCATCTGAGAAAAAGACTCCTAGATGTTCATATTACCTGGTTGGTGACAGATGATGTTCCTTCATCTGGAGAAAGAAAATAACACTCAATGAATTTCAGATCATAGGGAGACTTGAGGGAATTGCCGAGATATAAGCAACCAGAGAGCCAAGGAAGAGCTGGAGTAACCCTTCTGAGACAGTAACCCTGCTGAGAGACAGAGTGGAAAGAGACACATTTGGTGGATCTTTGGTTAAGAAATCACACTTCCTCTTTGCTCTTTGCTTACGCAAAACTCATTGCATGCCCATTCTGTACCAGGCATTGAGGACACAAAGAATCAGAAACAGTCCCTGTAGTTAAGGGGTTCACAGGCTAGCACAGGAGGCAGGCAAGGACCTGAGAGAGATCCACAATGCAGGGGAAAGTTATTGTTTTTACGGAAGGCAAAGGTGGTGGTGTAGGAGCTGGTGCTCAAGAAAAGCTTTGCAGAGGCAGAAACTTTTAGGCTGAGCATTCCCATTCTTAAAACCGCTGGCAGATACAAATAGAAGCAAGCCAGGTTTTCAAAACCTGGATAACTTAAAAGCAACTGGCTCTGGCCACTCTGCAAAGAAGCACTTGCTGTTACAAACACACCAGCCCAATAAGCAAACCTTAGCTTTCACATGGAAGCCTCACGGTAACACCCTGCACAGGAGGGGGCGGGGGTGCCCATGCATGCCACTTTATAGTGCATGGATTTACATTTCCTCAGCACTGACACCACAGATGTTCACATCTCCATAGATTCCCATGGCCATCTAGGTCTTCCTTGATTATTGCTACAGAAAAAAGTGTCCATAAGTTTCAGCATTAGCGGTCTTATTTCTACCATGCTTTGCTCAGATGCAGATTAGCGTTTTTTAGGACCCACAGTTCCTCTGGGTGAAATGTCCAGAGGCAGGAGGAAGTCTGTATTATTCATTCACATACCTTACAGGATAAGTTTTTAAGGTTCAGAGTGAATGAAATAGACTTTCCTCTTTAAACCCAGGGACGCAAAGGCAAAACTCCTTAGTTTTTCTTTAGAAATGCAGTAGCCTGTCCTCAGGCCTATACTTGCTTATTCTCTCTCTCTTACATGTGATACTATTCACCATCCTCTCTTTCTTGAATTCTTCTCTCTCCTTAACTTCAGCCTGTTCTGTTGACAGAGATGGTTGCATCTGCTTCCTACATGGTCGTCCAGTATCTGCTCTTGCCACTCCCTACTACAATTTGTTCTCCCAACAGTGACTTGGGTGATGTCTTTAATGCAAATATGATTGTACTGGCCCCTTATTGAAAGCCCTTCAGTACCTCCTGTAGTGCTCAAGACAAAAGTCCCATTCTTAAACTTGGCCACCAGGTCCTGCCCCTCCTCTGTGCTCTCTGTGCCCACGTTGGCCTCCTTGTAGCTCTTTATGAGTGCTTAACTCCTCATTGTGCATTTACTATTTCCAGCTAACTTCTTCAGCCTCCAGACCTCAGGGACTAACTGAAGGATATAGGAATCAATAAGCCAATTCTTGTTTCAATGAGCTAATAGTCTAGTGGAGAGATAGAGACATGAATTGGACAAATTGCAGCAAAATATGCAAGTTCTATACAGAAGTATGCCGAAGGAGTTTTGGGAGCACAGAGAAAGCGGGGTTTGGAAATAGAAGTCTATCAAAAGTGAAAACCATGTAAAAGCAATAACTTACTTTCCTTTGGGGAATCTTGCTTGGCTTTAAAATTGTGTATTTTTTTCCTGTAAAAGGAAAGGAAATTAAGTTGGTTATTTCAATATTAAGAAATTCTCAATGGAAATTATATTCCTTATAAAAGCTTACTTTTGACTCTTTCATCTGAAAAAAATACCTTCTTCAGCATAAAGAAATAAGAGAATAGAAAAAAGGGGGAAAAATGCAGGATGAGATCAAGCAGAAATCAATGCCTTTGTATTTCTCTCTCTCTTTTCTTTTCCCTTTTCTAAGGCTGACATGGAATTGATTTACATATGGAGAACTGCAATGATGTTACAAATAACTTTTCTGAAGATATTTTTCTGACAAATTGTTAATTTATTTTATATCATGTGAGCTAAGGAGCTATGATTATTTCTACTTCTAACCCCAAACCCAATCTATTATCTCCAAACAAAGAAGCAAGCAAACATACGAACAAATCTCACATGAGCACAGAGGTAACTACACTGTATGGACAAACCCCCGGAAAAACAGAATGTAAGTATAATATGTCTGTGATCATCTCAGGAGTAAAGAACATCTGCTCTAAGGAGATTGACCACACATGTCCTGGTTTGCTCAGTCAAGTTATTGTCATTATCAATCACTTAGTGACCCTTAACTATTTTAAGCATCCCTTTCATTCTCAAAGGTTTCCCAGTTTGGACGATGAATTATATGATCACCCTGATTATAAATTCTTTATGCAACGGAAAGAATGTGTGCTTCTCTACATGGAGATTCTGGGACTTGCAGTGTGATTAAGGGGTATTTCTCTGCATTGGTAACCAGTTTCATCCTTGCTTCTGAGGTTTTCCCATTTGAGGAGCACATACCCTATGAAACTATTGTTCCTGTTTTTCACCAAACTCAAAGCATTGCTTCTCTGACTGGCTTTCAGATGATTGTGTCAGGGACAGTGACAAGCATCAGTGTGCCAAATGTTCACAGGTAACTTACAGCAAATACCACACTGAAACCACACTTAGGGAAATATCTCTTGAAAATAATGCTCCACTTACCATGGAAGGCAGAAATACCCTTCAGTGATGTGGCAATCCCACCATCTAAAATACCCAAGAGATGACACAAATCAGAAGATTGGTTTCTGCAGCTTTGTTAGGTTAACTCTCTTCCCTTTTCCATTTCTGTAAAAAAAAAAAGTTTTTTGCCCCGACAAAAGAGTATTCATTCTAGGTGACTTGGACACACCAATCGTGCTAGAATGCCTTTATCCTCCAAGACATTAATTGGTGCTTTGGAAATATGAAGATGACACAATCAGCTCCTAGTCAGGGAAAGAACTTTCTGCTGTATTCCCTGCAAAGGAAAAAAAACTTGCTCATCCTGAATTCCACCGATTTCCTTGGTCCCTTGTGATGAAGGACATACAAGAATTATCTCCAGGAAATCAAGGCATAAATGTGTGGACATTTTAGAAATTTCTTCCAAGTACAAGTTAGGCAATATTTACACAGGATTCCATTGCATTCTGAATTTCTCCTATTTATACCATATTATAATTGTATGCTCCCTTTATTTCATATACTAGACCATGAGCGTCATAGGATTGGGGACCATATTTATCTGATCACTAACATATGCCACAGTGTCTGGTGCATAGTAAATATATTTTCAATAAATATTTTAGCCAAGCACAGACCAACTCAGGAGATTATCAAATCTGCCTCTTTGGCTCCAAGGTATAGCTAAATAAGCAGGATTTATCTTTTTTTTATGGCAAAAAGGCTCAGGCTCTCTCTGCAGCCAGACATCTATGATGACGTCTAAGTATCTTTCTGGGCATCTTTCTGAACACAAGGCATAGTCAAATCCTATACGGTTGAATGCGAAAAGTACTGCATGTGCCAGTAACACTACGTTAAAAAGTTTGAAACACATCCAGAAATACGTCCCCCTGTGAGCTTTCCCAGGGAGTTCCCTTGGAAAGGGCAGTGAAGACAAAGCTGCAGCATGTGACCTTGGCTGTGGGAGCCAAGGTGGCTGAGTGTTCTGACAGCCTCTAGGGTCTATGTACTATCAGAGCCTTTGGGGCTGAGAGGCTGAAGTTTTTCTTCCTCTTCAGGCTATATTCAGGATTGTTTAAGCCATTTGTTTAACCTCTTCTTTCTGTGGCTCAAGAAACATCAGAAAGAAACCAATGAATCACACCAATACTATGAAATCAGGTTCACCAAGGAATGTGGGAGTGAGATGAAAGGAGATGGTTGATTTTGAGTGGCTGAATCAGTATCTCTGGACTTCCTGAACCACATTCTTAATATATAAAGTGAGAATGCTTATACAGTTTACTTCATAGAGGTCAAATAAAGTTAAAAATGGGCAAAAATAATTTTTGAATTGACTATTTCCCCCACTCAACTTTTATGCAATATATTCTTTCCTTTCAATTAGGATGTTTTCATTTGGAATGGGTTCAGATAACCTCCATGAAGGAGGCCAGATGAATCTCTATGACACCAGGCTATGTGCCAGCAATTTCTGGTTCCTATCTCTTTCACAAAGCTTGCCTGGCTCTCCAGTCTACCCAATCTCTCCCTTGTTATAATGCCCATGGCCCTTCTGGCCTGTTTCATCATTTGGAGTTATGCTTTAACATATGTTCGATGACTCCTCTTTAGCTTGCAATGAAGAAATGCACTTGCTAAGAAGGCATCTCTGGGTCCCTACTTCCTAACCCAGGCTTTGACTCAATGGGTGTTTTTTAGTTGATATTCTTTCAAAAGCTGTTCTTGAAACCATGGGGAAAGTACAGATAACTCTACAGGGCACAGAACAACTGGCTTTTCCCTCTGGGATTCTTGGACGCTGGGACATTATTTCCACATTTAGTGATTCCTGGCATTCAAAAGGCCTGGTTAGAAAAGATTGATAAGGAAGTCTTGGTTTAACAGCATCACAGTAATCACAGATATTTCTCTTGACAAACCTTTCAACAATTGTAGTGACATGGGGGATGTGGTCACCTCAGAAATAGAACCTTAGAGCTTAAAATGATGTGGCTGGGATGAAGCTTGAGTATAAAGATACTTGAGATAGACAAACAAAGAGACAACAAGAAATAGGGGTCTTATTTCTGGTTGCTAGAAGTTAGATTAGGCTTCTGGCAAAATGGCACATCTCTTGCCAAAGATTCAAAATAATTTTGTCTTTTGTGTTGTCTCTTCATTTACTATCATTACAACTGCTGCTATATCTAAGCAGTGCCTGTGTTGTAGGGTGTGTGAGGGCCAGGAACTAACAGACTTCACTCTTCATGGGCAAAGGATGGGAGAGGTTCTGTTGGATTTACTCTCACCTGGATGTTCTTCGTTTGAAGTTTTGATTTTTCAGATTCCAGGGTATCTCTTGAGTGTTCTGCTGCCACCTAAAACTCAACACATCAGGAATGAGCTATGTATTTCCTCTCCAAGCATGCCACCTCTTTACAATCTTTCCCACTTTCTCCATTTGTGCTATTTGTGTGTAACCCTGGGTCACCTCATCTTCCTTTTGTTGCCCTCTCATCTGTTAATACGCCCTCCTAAAGTATATACCACTATCTCTGATCTGACATTCTCTCTATAGCAATAGCAACAGCTTACCAATGTTCTCTAACAACTGCCATACACGACCGATCCTAAATCATTTGTTTCCAAATGTCTTAAAATCTGCATGATTACCCTGAGAATGTCAGTATTTAGAGAGGCTTATATACTCGATACAGTTTCAGGGACTGTACACGGGTATAAGGGAGAATATTGGCTTTATCTCATGTAAATTGCCATCTTTCACAGAAAACACCAAGGCAGAGAACATGGGATAAAAGGGGAAGAAAATATTAAATTAAGAAAATAAATTGTTTTATTGTTTGTGTTGGGTTTCTATATAACCATTTTTTCATTTGTGGGAAGTTGGGAGTATAGAGGAAAAGAAACTAACAAACACTACTTACTGTACACTTACTACTTACTATATACTTTATATATATAAATATATATATGCACTATATATATATACTACTTATACTAGTTATACTTACTATGTATACTACTAATGAAATGTATATAACATACATTTTATGTTATACTACTTAATGCCAAAATAAATCCATGATGTAGATACTATGATTCTATTTTTTATCAGTGAGGAAACAGGCCAACAATTAGACAACTCTTCTGAAGACCTCCATCTAGTAAGTGGGAGGGAGTTGGTTTGCTTCTGGCAGATTCCTTCCTCTAAGACTCTGAGCTCTTCATTAAAGGATAGGTGTCATTCTGCCCAATGAGGGGAAATTTCTCTGGCTTTTGTAACAAATTTGATCTGGAGAGACATTGTGGGGGTGCACTCATTGGATGATAATCAGGTGGTAAGGGTAAAGTTGAAAAGCAGATCAAAGTAAATGTAAGACTTTTGAATATATTAAGGGAGACATTTTAAATCAACATGGAAATGAAGATGCTGGGCTAACTGATTATTTGGAAAAAAAATTATATCTGACATCATATATTGAATGTATGGGATTAAATGTAAAATAATACAACCATAACAAATTACAGCGTGAATTTGTCATATTTTGAAATGCAGGAAAACTTTTAAACATAAATTGGTATAAACCAAAAAATATTCTAGATTCAAATGTGTTTAAATATAATAATAATAAAAAAACAAGTTTTTTTTATGGATAGCAGAAGATACACAAACTGAAAAAACACTTCTTGTAATATTTATGAGAAATGGCTAATTTCTTCAAAGTACATGTAAATTTTACTTTCATTAAAACAAAGTAGACCAAAACCCAGATGAAGGAATACAAATGGCTAAAAATATAGACATTGACATAAAGATAATATAAATGTACTAAATACATTACTGATTCTTAGATGAAGGAATACAGATGGCTAAAAATATAGACATTGACATAAAGATAATACTTCTAATGTTATCAGTAGTTATAACTGTGATTTACCAGTTTTTCTTTTTTTACACTTTGTGCATTTTCCATTTTTTTTTATGTATTAATGTTATAATCCTCCACCTCATACCAAAGTTTAAAAAACAAAATTGCAAATGCTATAGCAATCATGATTTTTTTAGTCACATCATATCTGTGTTTTGTTTTATTTTTCTTCTCAAGATGTTTATTTTTTTTTTTATGTTTCCGATTACTTATCAAACACTTATTGAGTGCCTACTATGTGCCAGAAACAATGCCAGAAAATAGGAATTCGAAAATGAATAGTAAGCAATCTTTACATTTGAGACGCTCACATCAAGACATAGAAATAGGGATTTACAATCTGATAAAAGAATGCTAGAGTTGCAGATTGACAAAGGACTCTGAAGCTCTGGGAGGAGAAGTCTCATACAGCACTGACTCTCAGGGAGGGACAGGAGACATTCCACGGGCTTGCAAAGCTTTCTTTCAGCAGGTGGCATTTTGGGTCCTGTGTCCTACCTCCCAGTGGCATGAACTGAGACCTGGGACACTAAACATAATCTTATAAAATCATCCCCCTCCCCCCACTCATTCTCTCTGGACCATCTCACTTTGTACACTAGAGAGTCTTTGTAATTTTTACAATGGCTGCTTTGATGTTAGTGATGATGGTCCAAAAGAACCCAATATCTTATATTTGTTGATCTCTACTATATGTCAGGCACTATGTTAGTATCACACACACTAGAACCCTCCAAGGTATGTATTATATTATTATTTTCATTTAACATGAGAAAATTGAGATCCAGAAATGTTAAGCCAAGTTCTCTACCAATTTCAATGACTTCGGCTTACCTGTTGCAGGAAATGTTCATCAGACAAGACCTTATAATGGCAGGCAGCTTGTTATTTACTTTGAACTTAAATAGTGACTAAAAGGGTGGTGGTGTCTTTGAGCTCTTTGTGGGGCATTAAGAGGGCAGAAGAGCATTCCTTCCTGGGCCTCAAAAAGTCGTTCCATTTCTTAGGTGCTGGTCTGTTACATAGACATCCTTTGATAAAGTCTGTCCTTTTTTAGCTGTTCTCCACCAGCTGCTCACTGTGATTCTCAGGAGAAGGCCAAACCCATAATGAGTTACACCTAGTGGCTGGCATATAGTAGGCAATGTCAATCTTTTCGATTCCTTACCCAGTTTCCTTCTCCTAATCCCAAGAGCAGACCTCTTTTTCTCTTTCCTGCAACATTGCCCTAACCCATCTACTCTGGTCTATCTTAGGGAGTCTAGACTCACCTGTTTTCCCTCAGCAGAGTGTTCCCCATCCTCTCAGTCCTCTCCGTGCCTTCCCCTCAGCCTGCCTTGTGCTCTGACAGGGCAGCTCCTGACTTAGAGTTGGGGCTACTTTGCTCTAGACAACAGTGCAGAGAGCTGAAAGGAGAAGAGGATCTTTCTAGAGGGGAGGGGGAGCTAGGGGGAGGACAGTCAGAAGTGCACACATGTGCAACTTCCTGAAATGTCAGAGCCTGAAAGAACCAGGTTATTGGCCTTAATCAGAAATTGTTGGTCAATGAGAACCTTGAGCCTCCGAGGAAGCCCCCTCTGCAAATTATAGGTGGGCCATGGAGATTTTCCCCTTCAGATACCTACATTTCTTAAACCATTCTGTAGTCTTTGAAAAGTCAGAGGAGGAAACTTGGTGTTAAAACAAGAGAAGTTTAAAACAAATTAAAAGTCAAGCCACAGACAAGTAGAAAATATCAGCAAATCATATATCTGATAAAAAATGACTTTTTTCAAAATATATAAAGAACTCTTAAAACTCACGAAGAAGAAAACAGACACCTAAGAACAAAATGGGCAAAACATTTGAATATACATTTTACCAAAGAAATTATATAGATGGCAAATAAATACATGGAAAGATGCTCAACACTATAGTCAGGAAATGTAAATTAAAACCATAGCGCAATACTTTTGCACACCTATTAGAATGGTTAACATGGAAAAAACAAAAAACAAAAACTGATAATACCAAGTGTTGACAAGGGATGCAGAGCACCTGGAATTCTCATGCATTGCTGACGAGAATGTAAAATGGTTTAGCATCTTTGGAAAATGATATGGCAGTTCCTTATAAAGTTACACATAGCCTTGCTATACAACCTAGCAATTCCACTCCTAGATGTTTACCCAAGTGAAATAAAAAATTAAGCCCTCTAAGAATCTGCATGAAAATGTTAAGAGCTGCTTTACTTGTAATTGCCAAAAGACAAAACAAAACAAAAAATGCAAACAACCTTGGAAATAATCCAAATTATCTTGCTAATCCAAATTAGCAACAAATGGCTAAACAAACTGCATTGCATCTGTACAATGGAATACTTCCCAGTAATAAAAAGGAATGAACTACTGATGTATGCAACAACATGAATGAATCTCAAAAGTGTAATGCTAAGTGAATGAAGCCAGACTTAAAGTCTACCTTTTGTGACATTTGGGACAAAGAATAAACTGCAAGGATAGAAAACACATCAGTGGTGGCCAGGAGAAGGGGTGGGGGAAGGAGTTGACCTTTAAAGGGCAGGAAGAGAATTTTTTTGTTGTGTATTCTGTATCTTGTGGTAGTGGCTATATGACTCTATGCTTTTTTCATAATCCACAGAGCTGTATACGAAAAAGGGTGCATTTTATTGTATGTAAATCATAACTCAATAGAAGTTAAAAAAGTGAATTTGGGGACAGGAATCGTGGATATTTTGCATTATCCTTATATTTGATGGTTGTTTGCAGTTTGGTAACTCAATTGTTCCTTCATTTCTTTAACAACTCTATGTCGAGCATCTACTATATGCTGAGCATTGTGAGTTCAGGGGTGAGCAAAGCAGATACAGGCCTGTTCTTACGGAATGAAATAAAACAAAGTACAAAATACTTTATTGCTTTTCGTGGAGTAATATAGAGGTCATACCCACAACAGTCAGGAGCAGCATGGGGAGGGGACTTAGAAGTAACAGTTTTAAAGAAACTGGAGTACTGGTTGTACCACACCAGACCCATTACACATCACCCTTCCCCCCATAGCTGCTCTCTAGACTTGAGTCTGTCTCTGTAGGGGATTTCCTCAGTGGCCTCTATATCTTTCACACTACCTAAAGGTCAGCACCAGGGAACCAGAGTTTCTCAGCATTGTGGAGGAAAGATAAAATGGACAAGAGAGCTTAGCCATTAAGTAGGACTATTACTGAAACCTCACCAGTGTGAATTAAGATATTCAGACACTAGGTGGGGAAGTTTGAGCAAATGGCCTGGACTCTTGCCCTCTGGGTGACTTAATTCATTCCAAGGTTGAACAAAGGCTTTTTTGAGTCCAGAGAGTCAAGCCATGGGAGTGAGATTTGGAAATCAATCTGCCATCGTAATTTAAGGGAAGTCTGAGATTGCTCCCTAACTTTCAAGGCTCAGTTTTACACAGGCCACTAGATGGTGAAGTTGAGCTATGGAATTACAGATCATGGAAATTTCTTATGATTGTATAAGGTAGCAAGAAAGAGTAGGACATTTATAATATGTACTTTTATTGCTGTGAAATTGACTCTGAACTAAATAATCTACCTCCACTCCATAAGTGAAATACAGCAATATATACCTACACACAAAGAAGCCAAAAAAAAAAAACAAAAATAAAAAACTTTGTATCATATTTTCTCTCTTTATCCTCCTCAGTGTTTATACTCCAGTGCCTAATACTTAGGAGAAACTATATGAATTAAATTAGAAATAAAAGCCTGGATGTTTGTAAGCAGATTATGGTGAAATCAGAAGATATTTGAGTTGGAATCTAAATTTACTTTTTTTAAAAAAATTCTTTAATGTCACCACATGTTTGACCCGTTTTACTCCAAATTTACTTTTCTATTCTTTAGCGTTACTGCAGCGAATTAACGACCAACGAAAAGACTGTTTTGCTGTATCTCCAAGATTATAGGACAATATAATCAGAATAATCATTTATTGAGAGCTTTCTATAATCCATACAAGGTGTTAAATGCTTTAGATACAATTTCTCATTTGCCCATGTAAGAATTCTTTGAGATAAATATTATTTCCTCTATTTTATACATGAGGACACTCGAGCTCATAGAAATCAAGTAACTTGCTCAAGGACACCTCAATTAGTAAGCAAGAGAGCTAAGATGTAAGTTCAAACAGTATGGACCTTATCTATCTATTCACTGTCCTATTTAACGAGTATGTGGAAAGATAAGCTTGGTTTTGAACACCAGTTTATAACACTTCAATGTGACTGGAAATGCTGAAACATATTTACAAGTTTGGAATGTGTTATGGCCTCCTCGTTCTTATCTAACTTTCAAACTCTTAGGTGGCATCAGTGGCCAAGGCAGGTTAGAGGCCTTCTGTTTAAGTGATTCTTTGAGCCCCTTCACTCTCAAAAAACTAGATGGCATAAATCTAGGTCTAGCCTACTCCTTTTTAGACTGTTGTGATTAGTGAAGTAAGCTGAGAGATCTATTTATGTGTAAGCTAAGTAAAATTTAGAACATTTTATAATAGGAAAAGAACTGGTTTATGTAAGAGTTCTTGTTGAGTCATGAGTCTAATAGCCTTGCTAAGACTTCCCTGTTCTTCCCTCCAAAAAGTCTTGTAGAGATGGTGAAGACCGCATGGTGGATAATGTTGAAAGGTCTTTTTGAGTATATATTTTTTAATTATTTACTTTGTGATGCAGAGTATGAGCTGATTAGAATTCTTGTCTAATATCAGAGAGCCATGTGTTTGAAAACTATGACAATTAATTGCTGATATTCCTCATTAAGGAGGTTTGTTGTTGTTGTTGTTTGGTTTGTTTCTTTAAAGAGAAGGTAGCAACAGAGTTCCAAAACCTTTCTAAGTGAACTTGGGGATTGGGATTTTATTTCCTGGTGGAGGGATGTTAGCATATATCTCCATTGACTTGTCAGGAGCAATAATAACTCAGAGGGTTATTTTTAATGGTAAGAGGACTGTTTGGAAACAAAATGGGAATTTGTTCAGCTCACTGAGAGGGCTTATCCAGATGTAACCAGCAGGTAGATGGTCCAGCACCTCCCGACACTGTTTGGGCCATAAACTACCCTTGAAAAGAATGTTCTTTCATCTGCAAAATTTTCTGTTTCTCCTTAGTAAGACTAACATAGGATATAGAAGATTAAATATCTGGAGAAAAAAGAATAAAAACTAGGTTTAAGCACTGCAAAACTTAAAAGCTAAATCTAAAAAAAAAAAAAAATTCTAAGGGTCAAAGAACTAAGGAAAGTCTTTTATCTAAAAATTTTAAAAACGAATTATTTTCTGGGCTTTGTGAGCAAATAAGTGAGTTTGCTCTCAAGAGTCAAATGGAAGTGAACTCTAAATGCTCTCCTCAGGCCAAAGTCTATATATTACAGTCTTTCAGATGCAGGAAGAGTCCTGGTATCTTGCTGATGAGAGCGGGTATACACGTGCATGCTGCTAGAATGACTTAATAGCTCAGTGCCTTGTTCAGGGTTCTTTACCCACATAAAAATGTTTACACTATACAACACGAAGCTAGTTAGACACTGACAATTATTTGTGGAATGTATCCCTCTCTTCTCCAATGGTATAAATTTCCAAAATAAAATCTAGAGAACTGAAAAAGCATTGCAAATTATACTTCATAAGTTATATAAATGCCTAATCATTGTACTGTATACCTGAAACAATATGAAAATTAAAAAATGCATTAAAATATTTTTTAAAAAAGCATTGCAAAGTATATTGAATGTGCTTAGCGGATTTGAATCCCAGTGTCATCTAATGTCTAACTGTGACTTTGATAATTTATCTGAATTCCCTAATTTCCATTACTTCCTCTGTGAAACAGGGCAACGATAGCACTTACCTCCTAAAGGTCATGGGATGATTGCCCAAGCTAATGAGGGAAAAGCCTTCAAGATAGTCTGGTGCATACTAAGCTCTCTGTAACAGCTGCTGTTGTGGAGAGCACTTCTTCTCTGTATTAGTGTGCCATTCCATATTCAGGGCTTCGTGCTCTATTGCCTTAACACTTCTGGCCTGGTATCACTTCCTCGTTCATTCTGGTAGAGGGAGTGGCTGATTACGTTGATGAATTTGCAAGCAGTATCTGGACATTCTTTGTTCAGCTCCTTCTTCCAGATTTTTATTGGGAATGAAATTGCCCTTAGAAATCTTATATTTTCTATTGTTCTCAGCTATACAGTTAGCTTAATGATAAGTGCTTATGGTGATCAATCTGTCCAATTCTGGGAGTCAAAAGGCAGCCACATTCTCTACATCAGCCCAGCCACTAAGAAAGGTGTGTGTGTATGTGTGTATGGTTGAGTGGGTGTGTATGTGCTTTAGTCTCCAGCTGTCTTAATCCTTTGTCTTAATTTTCAGTTGATTCAGAATTCAGGAGAGGAAGGGTACTCATTAACAGGATCCCTCAAACACTAAAAGAGCTGCCATATAATTATCAGGTTAGATTTGGAGAGAAATAATAGTTCGATTTGACTTTCCTAATAGGCACAAACTAAATTGTCTTCTCCATGAGGAGATTTTATGAATGGAGTCCCTATACTTGGCTTCTGAAAATCTACCTACCACCAGTTGTAGCATGAGCAAAGTTTTGGATAACATTTGGATTTCCTGACACATGGTGGAAGCGTAATCCCGAAGACATATGTTTAAATTTTTATTAATTCTTCAGATACTTATTCAGTAGACTAGAGGTATGTATGGTATAATAGCTGATCACAGGTTCTCTGCCTCTTAGTAGCTGTGACATTTTCAGCAAATAAACTCTGTCAGTTTACTCATCTGTCAATTGGGAATAATAGTACCTACCTTATACGATTGTTGTGAATTTACATAAATTCGTAACTGTATATAGCATTTACTGTACATCTAGCATACAGAAAAGACACAGTAATTCTTAACTGTTAAAACTATTTTTAAAAATCATATGCCAGGCATTGTACTCCTTGTTATAGATAGAATGGTGAACAAAATGGACACTAGAAGTTTCATTTAGGTCTGAGTTCTATGGTTCAGTTTAAATGAGTTTCTATTCTTTATGATTTCAATGCACTGAGCACTTCCAAGATAGAGGGAGTACAAGGAATAACAAAAATCAATACTGGGTTTAAGAGTAACACTTAAAACACATTTTAATAACATTTTATATTTTGTAAAGTGAATCAAACCATTTTGCTCTAAGAGCAATAGACAAACTATGTGAGTGGCATAAGCTTATTTTCTGGATCTGAAACTGAAACTTATTCTAAGATTTTTTTAGAGATGTTTCAGATCTGTAAAGTAATAAGTATTTTAAATCAAGAAAATTTTGCAAAAAACTATGTATTAAAAGGAATGGTTGCAAGGTCCAAACTTCTTTCCGTGTGGCACAAGAAAATCCATGCAAGATCCAGCTTAAAGTTGCTCCTTCTTGATGCAAGGACATGTGTTTCAAAAATAGGAGGCATCTCATGACAGCGGTAAATATGTGTGTCAGTCTTAAAACAGTCTTGTCTACCATTCATTCCTAAGAAGAGTAGGAGGAAAAGAAAAACAAAAAAATGCAGAAGAGCTTTGGAATCTTTCAACATTGACTTCCAACCCAGAACAGAATGTACTAGAGGGTAATTTTCATTCTCACAAGAAGCATCTCCTAGTCATTATGGCTGAGGCCGAGAAAGGGAAGTTGAGCAAATGAGCGTAAATTGCTCATTATTCATATAGCGGAAGCAATGTGATTTAAACTGGGAGTCAGAGTCCGAGAAGCCACTGGGGCCTGAGGAACTGGACATGGAGAATTGATGGATTATCAGGAGAAGGGTGTTCCATGTGGGAAACAGTGACTGAAACCATTATTACTCATCTAATTTCAGCTCTGGCTGTTCCCACTCCCTTTCATAGCACTGTGATTGCTGCGTGTAGAGGGTGGTAGAAAGGGACAGACAACTTCCAAATAATTTATATTTGAATAATGCTTAATAATGCTTTTGCAATCACATTTTTCATTATAAGAGGGATAAAATCACATAAAATAAGAGAAGTGAACAAAACTGAACTGAATCATTTAACTTTTTTTGGCCTTTTTTCAAATTAAAAAAGTTATATGTACAATTTTGCCTTCTCCTCTTTTATTTTACATTGGACTACACAATCTATCTTTTTAATGGTTATATGACATTTTTTTTGTATGGACGTTCTGTAGTGAAATTGTATACTTTGTTATTCTTGGGCACTGGACTGTTTTTTCCTTTTTTTGCTGTTAGAGATAGTAGTGTACCAGATATTTAGTACATATGTCTACTATAATACTTTGGGTCACTCTCTTTGGATTGATTCCTAGATGCAAAATCACTGAGTCAAAGTGGGTATTTTTACATCTTTTGTTACAAATTCCTTCTACTCATTTACCAGAAAACATGACAAAACAAGTATCGTTCTATTTTTATCAAGTTCAAAAAAAAAATAGATGTTACCATTGAATAAAAAAATTGTTAATTTAAAAAAGCAAATATTAATATATCATTGTTACTTAATTGAATTTTGCTTTTTAAATTTTCTTCATGTTCTGGGTACTATTATTGTTTTTTCCGTGAATTGGTTGTCCATAAATTTGCATATTGGAATTATAATGTTTTCCTTATCATTTTGAATACATTTTTCCCAAGTAAAGATATCAATCATATTGCAAATAATTCCTGCAAATATTTTTTCATAGTGAATCATTAGTCTTTACATCTATTTTTAAATATGGTCTTTGTCATAGGAAGTGGCACATAAGAGTTAACATTTTTAAATGCTGATAAAATGACCAAAGGTCATTTTTTAACCCAGCGATATGCTCTATGTACCATAGAATCATATAAAGCACTGATATATACAGATATTTCCCCCCACAGAAGCCACATTTGAACAACCAACAGCCAGACTGGTCTACTCATTGTTCTCCAAAAGTCTTGCTCTCTTTTGTCCACTATTATGAACATTCCTTTCTTTTCTCCGCAAAGACTTCATTCACTCTCAATAGCTGGCTGCTTCTCTTATTAATTCCTATAACTTCAACTGACACTATCGATAGCATATCTTGAATTGTTATGTAATTGCCTTTTGATACATTTTGTCTCAACTGGAACATAAACTCTTGAGAATTGAATTCATAATTATTGCCTGTATTATATCTTCCACAGGATGTGGCAGCTTGAAAAATGCCCTGCCAAATTGGGAGCAGCCAGTGTTGCATGTATGACTAAGTAATATAGAGAAGAAACTACCAGCCTATAAAGTTTTCAGATATCTAGATTAAGGAATCTTATTTTAGAGTTAATTTTCCAAATTAGAATTTAGATATAGTGCCATTAGAAGTATCCACTGGCTAGTGGAAATGATTGTATTACATATAATGACTAGTGGAAAGTGACATGTATTTCACACTATCACACAAGGAGCAAATGAACTTCTGGTTTCAATTTGTTTTTTCAGGAACAGGTGAGCAATTTGTTTTTCCAGGAACAGGTGAGCTCCTGATCATGCTGAGGAAACTGCAGCAGCTTACCAGACTTTCATCTAGATTTATTCTAGGCATTCTCGTAGATGTTCATCTCCTCCTCGACATCACTTATTTTTGTAAGCTCTTGAATCTAGAAATGGAGATAGGAAAAAAAAAGTTAAATTCTGAGACTGTTAATGAGAGTCAAGTATATAAAGCTGGGCTGGTTTTAAATCTGGTCTGTAGAGCAGGGAACCAAGAAGTGGGACTTCTGGTGGTGGCAGCACTACGTGCTCTGTTCTGGGGACCAAAACACTTTGTAAAGAGCTACTTGACATTGTGCCAGGCCTTCTCATTATGTAAAGGTAAAGGCACAATTCCGGGTAGTGGTGGTAGGGAAAAGGTTTGCAGGGAGCGAGAAGGGAGCTGGCCCAGAAACATAGCCAAGATCTAACATCAGGGAGAAAAAGCATCTACTAAATAATGCACTTTGATGACCTCTATAAGTGTCACTAGCTGATGTTTCTACCATTTACTAAACTATCTCTCATTTTCACATTACTTTCTATATATTAACAACCGTCATGCAATTGGGTTTTTTTTTTTTTTTTAAATTATGAAAAAGCAGCTTTTTCGATGCATATATACAAGGAGATCATTAGCATCCTTGGCTCTTTCCACTGTTTTGCAAAATATGCTATTCAGCTAACCCTACAAGTTCAGCAGCTGGCCAGGGCTAAGGAGAAAGAAGGCCCAATCAGTGGATTCTGGAAGCCATCTAATCTTTCATCTTAATTGTCTCTATCATCTTTTTTTTTTTAAATTGTAATTTCCCTTTGTTATTTTCTAGTCTTCAGCAGCGACTATGTTGGAAGAATGAGAGGAGGTGACTATATACATATTTTTAAGAAAATTAATACAGGAAGAGCAAAAGCATTTTGGAAAAGTACTTTTCAATGTTAATGAGGAGTGAACAGAGAATAACAAAAATTATGTGTATGGATTCTTTATGTGCCAAAAATTATGCAGTGCACTTTGCATTTCTTTAATGTCCACAGCAGCTCTATGAAACAGGTATTGCCATTAACCCTATTTTACAGATGGGGAAAATGATGCTTAGGCACGTTAAGAAATTTGCCCAAGGTCACATGGCTAATAAGTGTTGAAACCAGGAAGCACATCCGGAGCCTCATGCTAGTGCCCACATTTTAGCCCTTATGCTATTATGTCAGGAGTTCTAGGTGACAAGAAATAACTAGGGAAGGTTTGAGGAAAAGCTTTTCCAGAAAAACTCCAAAATTCCTCAGGAGGGAGTGGACTTCCTTTTTTTATGAGTATAGGAACTCGGATATTAAAGAAGAATTCTGGCATCTAGTAGGCCAGGGAAATTGGACACATTTGAATTAAAGATGGACGTGAGAGAAACACCTTCAACTTCTCCTCACAGAACCTATAATTGATCATGTTTCTTTCAACATATACTTGTGAGGAAAGATTTGGGGGAAGAAAGAACATGTGTTCTCAGAGTTTTATGCCAAGTGCTAATAGAACAAATGGATTTAATTGATGTAAAACATATTTTTAATAACCAAATACACAATTTTCTGGCTGTGTATTTGTAGCAGATATTTCTCAGATTCTGGGTATTATAATCAGTATCTTCTGGAGTAACAACCAGCTTGGTAAAGACTAGAATTAAAAATAAATTCTCTACCCCATCTGGAATTTTCTAAGATCCAGTCCACAGGCAGGCTGGTATAGGTGTAGTGAGGTATTTCTACACTATTTCCCTTTGCCCATAGTTTCATTTCCAGAACCCTATAGTGTTTTATAACTTGGGATCTTGTTGCAAACTTGTACCAGGACTTTGAAGATCCTAAGACCCCAAGCGACCTACCCGATTCCATAGTTAACCCTAAAATTAATCAATATTTGTGGAAGTTTTTGAATAACTTAGGTTAGCGTGGGGTAGATTAGATTAGAGCATTTATCATTGAGCTCCTGCTTTGTGACAGGCATTGTGAAAACAGGGCAAACTGCCTTTAGGTTGGAAGATCCCAGGTGCATAGCTGAGGTAGTGATAGAACCTTCAGACCAGTCCAAGTTTTAGCACAAGGTGGAGAAGTGGAAGGGCTCAGGTACACTACAACCGTGGTTACTCTGGTAGTACCTGGTTGCTAAAGTGATTCAAGCAGAATTACTACATGACCCAGCATTTCTTCATCTGGATGTCTATTCCCCAAATTTGGAAACATTTATCCATAACTATATATGCACCACGCTGTTCATTGCAGCATTATTCAAGGATGGCCAAGACATGGAAACAACCGAAGTGTCCTTTGACAGTTGATTGGATAAAGAAGATGTGGTACATATATACAATGGAATATTACTCAACCATAAGAAGATGAAATACTGCCATTTGTGATGACATGGATGGATCTTGAGATTATCATGCTTGACAAAATAAGTCAGACAGGAAGGGCTGAGAACCATATGATTTCACTCATATATGAGATATAAAACTGAAAGCAACAAGCAAATAAGACAAACAAACAAAAACTTATGGACACAGACAACAGTTTAGTAGTTACCAGAGGAAAAGGGGGAAGTAGAGGAGGTAGATAAGGGTAAGGGGGTCAAATATATGGTGACAAAAGGAGATTTGACTTTGGGTGGTGAACACACAAGTCAATATACAGATAAGGTATTATCGAATTGTACATTTGAAACCTATATAATTTCATTAACCAATGCCACCCTAATAAATTTAATTTTAAAAAAGGATATTCTGGCATCTACTGAGCTTTGTTTTTCTTTGTCATTTGTATATATATACATAAAAATATATATACAATTTCTATTGTACCCTGAACTAAGAGAAAGTGTTCATATCAAAATTGACAAAATGATTAGCAGATGAACTCACTCAGAATAAGAGAAAGACATTGGTCATTTCAATAAATCCCAGATTCTCTTTTACCCAAAATACAACTTTTTAAAAAGAATGCTTTAAATTTACCTCAGTAACTGTTTCATTTTGAAGGCCTTCTTCATTCAGTCCAGCTGGAGCTGGTTCAAAAAAGACTGTGTTAGTTCAAGCACTGAAATGAAGAAATGTTTCAAATTAAAACTAGGTTCAAATTTTCCACACTTGGGGCCTGTGATCTAAAATTGGTGGTAATCTCAGTTGGTGGGAAGAAGGGCCACTTTTTAAAAAAACGATTTAAAGCCTTTTATTATAAAGATTATGTAACAAGTGTGCAGAAAGTATGAAAAGTAGAGAAATAAAATCATCTATTGTTCTACCATCCCAAAACGCTTTTATATTAATATGTATTGAAAGTACCGGGCCCATTGGTAAGCAATGGGGATATATAAGAAAGCAAATTAGCAATGATCGAGTTTTCTTGGAGTTTATATTCTAATGGAACAGACACACCATTAAATATACAAACAAACAAACAATACAATACAATACAATATGGAAAATAAGACTGTGTGCATAATAAGCTATGGGAACACAGAGAAGAGTGCAGTTTTGCGAATTTGTCACTTATCAGTGATGGTTCCTGGGAGAAGAAGCTGAGATTTAAAGGATAAGAAGGAGTTGGCTCCAGGGAATGGAGAGACATGAGGAGGGGGAGATTCAGAGGATTTCAGGCAGAAGAAACAGAAGAAATGTGCGAAGTTTCAGGAATGAGAGATCATCAGGTCTCCCAGATTTGGTGAACCATTAATACTTTTGTATGGCTTGGTTTTAGAGAGTGAGGAGGGGAGGAGATAGCTGAGGGAGCCGATAGTGAAGTTTCCAATACCATGTCCTGTGTATGCTCAATCTAAAGGTCAATGGGGACTCATGTGATAACAGTATTGTGTGTCCACATGGATTCAAAGTTATGTACTTTCAACAATAAAGATATGATTTGTTTAAAATTAGCAACACAATGATACACCATTGCTATTTTTACTTGACATAGATCATTGACCTTTTCCAAGTTACTATGTGGAAAATTAATCATCTGATGTCTATATACTATTCAATTGTGTTGATTGAATTAAGTTAATTAACCATTCATTTATCATTAGATATTTTTATTACTTCTAATTTTTATTTTTATAAATAATTCTGTTATCATTTTCATTTGTTTTGCTTTTTTTCTAGAATAAATATCTAGAAATTATATTATTATTAATTTATCTTTTCATTGAGGTATAATTGACATACATAGAAATTATAATATTTAATCAAGGATATAAATACTTTTAGAGACTTTGGAATCATGTGATAAATTTACTTTATCATTTTACAGTGGTATCTACAAAGTAAAAATATATATAAGATTCACTACATGTTTTTTTTTGGTCGTTATGTATTATAATTTTTTAAAAAATACTTCACTAATTAAATAGACCAAATGCTTAATTTCTATTTCTTTAAATACTAGCAGTATTGAACATTTTCCCACATTTTTTTTTGTCAAAGTAAGTTTCCTCTGTGAATTATCTTTTCATGATCTGTTTACTAATATTTTTATTGAAACTCAAAATTTTAAAATAAATTTCTGTATTATAGATTTAGAATATTATTTTCCCTTTGTGAAATGATAAATAATAAATTCTATTATTATTATTTATTTCCATAATTTAATTCTTTAATGTTCAATTTTTTAATCTACTTCAAAATTATTTTTCACATTTTAATCAATGGCTTAATAGTAGTTATTGAATAATCATTTATGTTATGGTTTAGTTTTATCATGAGAAATTTTTATGAAGAATAGGCTTTATATCAAGGTTATCCATTCAGTTCCAATGATTTATATCTCTTGCTCAAACAGCATGACACTGTCATTATTACTGCTATATAAAATATTTTAATTTGGGGGAAGAACTACAAATTCCATCATTAATCTCTTTTTCATATTATTTTGATAATTATACATGTTTATTCTTACAGATGAAATATAAAATAATTTCTAATTATAACTTAGATATTCTCAGTCGGAATTTATACATTGGGTATGAAATATAGCAATTAAGAGGGTTCCTCAATATTCTAGGAAGAGTGCATACAATTTCCAAATACATATATGGCTATTTTATAAATAGAAGGTAAGTTCTCGTTTTGCTCAAATAAATCAACTCACATAATGATGCCTTTGGAATAGATGGTTTACGTGAAGGTATATACGTTCTAGTGCTCCATCTGAAGTTTTTCGCATCAATTGGAGTTTGAACAATCATTACCTTTGTGATTTCTTCAGTGCCTTGTATCTGAAAGTTGACAAAATATAAGTTAATTTCCGAGTATATATCATACAACTAAATGTTTCTCTGGTAAGCTACTATCTCAGGCCCACTCTAAACATCTGGGCCTGAAAATTGAAAACATCATTAGATATTAGAAGATATCTTAAAATATCTGGACATGTTAGTTTTATGAACTAACATGCTCAATATACTGTCATTGATTTTTAAATATTTTGTTCATTTCTCTTACAAATGAGAAAAATGATCAAGAGTTAATCATCGATGATCCTTTAAAATGTCACCCAGAGAGGTTTAAAAATTTTTTTTTTTTAATGTGGCAGAAAGTTAGTTTAGAAAACAATGGAGTTCAAGAAATTCTTCAGCCTTGTGTGTGGTTTTTTTCAGTATGCTTTGAATCACATTGGTACCCAAACCCACAATGAGCAGGCTTCATGTCTAGGAGAGCTGACAGAGTTGGGCAGGTTTGGGGGCTGCCTTGAGAATCTCTTGCTTGGCCATCTAAATTCCCAACCAGACCCAAACCAAAGTTCTGTTATGATATATTCAAGAATAGAGGTAGGGAACACCATAGTTAAGAATAATGTTTCATTTCCTTTCACTGGGCATCACATTGGTGCTGGTGGTGTTATGATTAGAAAAATTTTTTGTGATCATTTCTTACCCCAGGATTCCTCTTATCACCACCTCACATTTTCCTTATGTCCCAAACATACCCTGTAAGTACTTCTATTCTATCATAGCTATAAATGATTTACTTAATATATTTGTATTATGCTTCTTTCCACATGGTTGAGAGGACAAGTAGCAAGTCACATTTGTCTTGATCATTTTAGCATCTAGAACCATTTCCGTCATATATTAGTTGCTTTAAAAAATATGTGCCTAATTTAATTGACTCTAGGTTCCTCTTTCAGTTTACTTTCTGTAGCTGTATTTTATATGTCCCCTGATTTCTTCTGACACACTCCTCTCTTATTCTACTCCAACATATACAGACATCTACACACATATACATACACATATACAAACAGTCTTCTTTCTTTCCTTCTTCACATGGCATAACTTCTCATTTTTATTGGAAGAAAACTCAACACCTTAAATATGAGATGTCCTTCACTTTTACATTCACTTTTAGAGTAGCTGGGGAAATACCACTGGTACACTGGTCAACATAGGTATGGCAGAACCTTTCTAGAGTACTATCGATACAGACTAGAGAGTGTGGCTCTTTTGCAATGTGTAAATGAACTTAATAGGCCCTCTCCTGATAATTACAACTGCAACATAATCTAATTGTGGCTAAAATGTATGGCTCGGCTTGCTTAATCGACATCGAACAGGAATAGCTTGGTGTTTGGCTTACCTAGTGCCAAAGCAATCAATAACTTGGGTATGTGTTGCGTGTGTGTGGTATGTGTGTGTGTGTGTGTGTGTGTGTGTGTGTATGTGTGTGTTTATGGAGTGGTATGGCAAAGGGAGAGGAATGGAAGGTGGCAAATGACAATTTTTATAACATTAATACATCGTTGGATATATGGCATATTGACTTAAAGACATGAATCAATATTTTTTTACCTGATGGCATGTTATGGGAATTAAGAAAGGTGCCTTATAAACTTTTCGTAACTGACAATCTTCTACAGCTCCATGTATGAGGATGACATAAATTACAGTTTCATCATAGATGTCAGTCTTGGTGCCCTTTGGTATATCTTTTAAATTAATGTTACAGAGCTTTAATTGCATTTTATAGGTCCAATCCTATAGGAAAAACACAATTTCATAAACCACTGTTTGTTTATAAATTTTAATATAAATTCCTAAATAGTTAATTTATAATAATAGTTTAATGCAATTCCACTCAGAGAGAAGTACGAGTTTATAGAAACACCTCTTACCTCATAAGATAAATGTTCCCTGATTTTTTTGGCAGTAATAGAAAGTCCAAGTTTTAGCCACATTTTATATTCAATGTGAGGACAGCATTGTTCAAAAGCTTCATATAAGTGACTTTTGGGAATAAAACATGTCTGGCAAAAGGAGGATATAAATTAATATTTTACTGTACCTATAGTTCAAGGAAATAAGGTTTCCATATATACATATATTTATATATCATTGAGGTTAAGAATTATGTAAGACTTAAATTATGTAAGATTCATGTTATTGCCTGGCAACATAATAAAATACTTGTGTGATCTTATCATATACTAAATATTAAAAGACTACATGATCCAAAGAAAGGTTCTTTAAAATTCTAATAGATTCTGAAAAAATAGAAAACAAAGTATCAAAAATCATTTAATGTTTTTAACTAAAGATGTAAATACTTATAAAAATAAAGTATTTGAGGTGAGCAAACATTTCAGGTAACAATAAAATGCTGATGCCGACAACAAACAGACTATTGGCTGTTAGAAATAAGCTGCTATGAATATATAAGACATTGAGTATGTTGGTTTTTATTTCTTTTGGGTAAGTATCTATAATTGGGATTTCTGGGTAATATAGTAAGTGTGTGTTTAACTTTATAAGAAACTAACTGCCAAACTGTTTTCAGAAGGGGTTGTAAGATTTTATGCTCTCACCAGCCATGTATGAGAATTTCAGTTGCTTCACCTCCTTGCCAATACTTGGCATTCAGTCCTCTTATTTTAGCCAACGTAGTAGGTATGTAGTGATAACCTCATCATGACTTTAATTTATATGTCTCTAAAAGCTAACGACATTGCAGATAGTCTTTATGTGTTTATTGGCCATTTGTATATTCCTTTGTGAAGTGTCTGTTCAAATCCTGTGTCCAATTTTTAATTTGGTCACTTGTCTTCTTATTTGAGTTGTGAGAATTCTTTACAGGTTTTTTTGTTAAGTCCTTTTTCAAATAAAGATGTTGTAAAAAACTCCCCCTGACCTCCAGCCACTGGTTTGCCTTTTTCAAATTCTTTATGGTGTCTTTTTAAAGAACTGAATATTTTAATTTTAGTGACATCCAGTTTATCAGCATTGCCTTTTGTAGTTAGTGCTTTTTGTATCCTGGTTAAGAAATCTTTGCCTATTTCAAGATCTCCTGTGTTTTCTTCTAGAATTTTTATAGTTCTAGTTTTTGTGTTTAGGTCTATGGTCATTCCAAATTAAGTTTTGTGCATAGTGTATCATTGCTGCTATAGAGATATTTAGTATTTTCAGGATCATTTGTTGAAAATACTATTATTGTTAAAAATCAATTGACTATGTATATGTGGATCTACTTCCAGATTCTCTCACCTGTTCCACTGATCTATATTGTCTTAACCTTGAGCCAATACTATATGGTCTTGATTATTATAGATTTATAATAAGTCTTTGAATCAGGTAGTGTAGGTCACCTAATGTTATTCTTTATCAAATATATTTTTGTCTATTCTAGGTCCTTTGCATTTTCATATAAATTTTACAAGCAGCTCATAAATTTCAATGAGGAAGCATCTGCTGAGATTTCATTGAGATTGCATTAAATCTGTAGATCAATTTGGAAAGAATGGACATCTTAATAAAATTATGGCTTCCAATCCACGAATATGTTATACCTCTCCATTTATTTAGATCTTCTGTAAGTTCTCTAGAAAATATTTTGTAGTTTTCATTGTAGAGGGCTTCCATATCTTTCATTAACTTTACTCCTATCCACTTTATCTAGTACAGTAGGGCTAGATAAATGTTCCCTGATTTTTTTGGCAGTAATGGAAAGTCCAAGTTTTAGCCACATTTTATATTTAATAAAGAAATAAAGTAACATAAAAATTATAAAGAAAACACTCAATTATTTCTGTAGATGACATATCTAAATTTTTAATTAAATTTATTAGGGTGACATTAGTTAATCAAATTACAAAGGTTTCAAGTGTACAATTCAATAATGTATCATCTGTGTATTGCATTTTGTGTTCATTACCCAAAGTCAAATCTCCTGTCACCATGTATTGGTTAAATCCTAAAGAGCCTATCAAAAATAACTAGAATTTACAGTGAATTTAACAAGCCAGCAAGAACTTGGAATTCCAAAAATTAATTGTATTTTCATATACTAGCAGCAGTTGAAAATGAATTTCTTAAATTTTTTACAAAAAAAAATTAAAGCAGATAAAGTGGCCCAGCAAACATTTGAAGTCCTAAACCATTCCTCCCTCTTCTCCTTAGCTCAAGATGGCATATAAACTTCAACTGTCTGATTTGTCCCAAGACTCCACATTTTAATAGAACCTTATATTTACATATGTAATTAAATTTGGTTATTTTTTCCTGTTAATTTGTCTTAAGTTATTTTAATTTTTCAACCAGCCAGAAGACCGAAAGGCAAAGGGGAAATTTTTCTAACCTCCCTCACTGACAAAACAACCTTAAACATCCCTGGCACTTCTTGATCTCTAATATTTCTGTTTCATTCTTAACAATCTGGTGAATTTAGGTTTGTCTCATCTTGTGCATATGCAGCCTATCACTCAACCAATGACTTGTGAAGAACCATCACACAGACTTCTCAGTCTCCCTCTCAGCTCCTCCTTCTAGACCCAATTCTGCAGATTCCAGCCAGTTGAGCTGTCCCAACTTTGGATCTTCCTCTTCTTAGCTCAGAAGGATCATTATCTTCTGATTGAATTCTTATTATGTGTGGCTGGAAACTGTCCTAGGCAGAAGGTCAAGGTGGATATTGCAAGTTTATCTCTCTCTCAAGTTTTCCAGACATACACTGCCTTTTTTCCAATGGCTGAAAATATTTGCCTTACATGTTTTGTCAAGTTCTATAGTTGTTTATGATGAGTGTACTAGTATGCTACCAGTAACTTCATAATAGCCAAAAGCAAAAGCATAGAATAGATTAATGCAATGCTGGATTTTATATACTTTCTCTTGTAAATATTCTAATATACGCTGCTGAATGATACAGGTTACTTTTCTCTTGCCTTCTTCCTCCACCTCCTCCTTCTCCCCTTTTTATGCCAATGATTTGTTGAGGAAAAAAATGGTTATTTGGCCTGAAGTGCCTCTCACATTCTAGATTTAGCTAATTATCTTCTCCTGGTGTCAATTAACTTGTTTCTCTCCTTCCTGTATTTTCTGTAAACTGGTTAGATCTAGAGGCTTCAGGTTTTCTCTTTTCTCTTATAAGAAGACTTCATAGGTGGTGCTAGTACTTCTGCTGCATCATCTGCATCATATCATGTCCCACTTTCAATGATGCTAAGATTATCTTTAGGTGGTATCAGCCTAGTACTTTCATTATAAATTTTTCCATTAATACTCCACTTAGTAGTTTTAGCATCAATTGATGGTTGTTGCCCAGGAGATATTCTAACTTTCTCATTCTATATTTGTAAACTGGAATTCTTCTTTACAGAAAAATTTTATCATTTTTTGTTACTTTAGAAGCATTCATAGAGAAAAGACAGGGTAAATGTTTAATTTTTTCTATTTAAAAAATGCATTTTTAGAGTAATAAGTTGACATCCCAGCAACTTTATCAAAAATTTTAAAAATTTGTATTGTTATCAACTTATGGATTTTTATATATTTATGGGATTCATTTGTTTGCAGTCATTGTTCTTTTCAAGTTCAAATTAGGTCATTGGGACCCTCTGTCACTTTGAGGATTTTGTCCTCAATCTCATCTAGGGAATCTTTCATTCACTTTGCTCAACTAGCTCTTTGACTTCCCTCCTTTCTTACCCTCCAAATTATGGTATTGGTGGTTAACCTATACCAGCTAATTTCCCCATGAGAGAATTAATATAACCAGTTTTTCTGATTAAATTCTTCTTTCAATATGGTAAGTTAACTCTTGCAAGATATTTTGCCGGGACATTATACCAGGTAAATATAATTCTGTTAACAAATTTTGTTCTTTTACCATTTCTATTTTTAAAAGAATTCTATTAGACTGTAATTATATACTGAGTACAAAAACACCCTTAAATTTTATGCTAGATATTTAACCAGATACAACAGTAAAACATAATAAGGTAGTGTTTTCTGACCTCCACTACAGTTTTGCAGGTGGCAGAATATTTCATAGGTTCATTAGTTAAACAGTTCAGCTCTCCTATTATTTCTCCACTGATCATATAGTCTGTGTAAATTATCTGATTATCTTTCTCCTCTGACTCCTGTAATATGTGGTCGATTACCAAACCTGGCTTTGATCTTTTAAGCTATTCAGGAACAAAGAAAGAGAAAAATAGGTATGCCAGTTAATTTACTAAAACTATCTAATTTATTTTTTCTTTTGGTTTTAATAATTTTAATATGTACATATGATTTTGAGGATCCTGTACCCGCTTTACAATGGCTAAATGCCCAAATCAAATACAAGATGAATAACAATTTATATTATAATTTTCCATCTCAAAGATGATTTTTTTATTTTTATTTTTGTTATCTATGGGAAAGCATGGATTAAAAGGTGATGGGTATGTTATCCATTGTGTTTGAACAAGAAACATTGTTGTTTGGATGGTAGTTACCATCCTAAAACAGGAACAATGCAGTTCTTAACATAGAAAACTATTAATTCTCAATTTTATCAAGTTTTTAAACTCATGGTCTCAGGTGCATTTATAAATAATTCTGCCTTACCTTTACCATGCCTGAAATAATTATATAAATTCCTTTTGGCTCATCACCTTCTTCAAATATATTATTTCCACAATCATATGTTATAATTTTGGCTCTTTCCTAAAAAAAAAAAATCAGCAAATATAGAAGCTATAAACAATATTTCAGCAGTGGTTGGGGATGTCAAAGTTTATATTCTAATAAAAATGTTTTACATTTTTAAAATAAATATCACTCAATGAGATCTGAGATCACATTAGTAATAAATTTGGAAGAGAAACTAGGACTTATGAATAGCAAAGAGAGGAAGGTGAATATTCATAGATATATATAATTTCAGATGGAGTATTTATACAGGGATTAAGAAAGAAATAATTTAATCTATAATATAACAGAAAAATGGAACTATTCTGTCTGAATAAAAAATAATCAGAACAGATGCAGGCTAATGGTACATATATGTTTCATACATACTCAAGCTCTAAACATCTAATGAGGTAAATACAATTTTTTTTCATTCAAAATATTTTAATCAGGTGAACAAATATAATCATTTTTTTTCACACCAAGTAGATATAGAGAAAGAATGTTATTAGAACAAGATAGACCCATTTATTTGTTCATTCCACAAACATTTATTGAGCATCCATTATGCAATATGGAAAGTATCAGGGGCTGGGTATTCAAAAGTTGGATGAACTAAAAAACATAGTTTGGAAGAGAGATGTAAAGATGATTGTAATGTAGTATACTTAATGGTATAATAAAGGTATATAATGGATACAATGGTAACACCTTTGGTCCTCCAACCTCAGGATCTACCACAGGATGATCTTTAATTGGTAAGGTCTTTGACCCCAAAGCCTACTCTTCTGAGTACCTTTGGTGGGGATGTTTCTAGAGAAGTAATAAGGAGGGAGGAAAGGTTTCAGGGGGAAAAGTGGGGGAAAAAAGGGTATTTCACAAAAAGTAAATCGTACTTACAGAAGAATGGAATTAGAAAACAATATAAAGTGTTTGGGGTCACATGAGTGGTTCAGCATAAAGAGTGTGGAGCATCTGACAAATGGGCAACAGAAGATGATGATAGGGAGGTACACAGGAGGCAGATTACAGAAAGACCTTACATGCTATTGGAATGGATTTTGATTTTATCATACAAGTAATAAAGGGCATTTAAATAATTTTAAATTAGAGTATCATGATTAAATCTTTGCTTTTTAAAACATCATTTTTTTGGTACATAAAGATATTATTACTAGGAAATAAAAATCTTACCTTAATAAAGTTTATATGTTTTTTGTTTTTATCCAGCCATGGAATATGGTATAGTGTTGCAAGAGTAGTAGGAGCCTTGGTAATAGGTTGAAAATCGAGTAACTCTCTTTTTTTGTCCATTATTAACTAAAATCACAAAATTTAAGAAAAAAGATTAACAAAACTAGTGTTCATAGAATGTTTAAAACAATTATGACTTTGTACTATTTCTTCTTCTTGCATGTAGGAGATTTTGGTTCTTCCACAGAAACCTCCAACCTCTCCTCTCTTATAGCATTTTTTCTGTTATCATATTCTGAAGTCATAGATTAAACTTTTAAAAGTAAACCTTTTTTCTAAAGTTTAGCAGGTAAGCAAAAAATGCACTAGTTATAAAAGTCCACTCAAAGAACATTTACAGTGTGAAAACACCTGTGTAGCCAGCACCCAGATTAAGATATAAAACATTTACTATACCCTAGAATTCTCTCTTATGTTCTCCACTAATCATTGCTCCTATCCAAAGACAATCATTCTTCTATCACCAGAGTTTAGCTTTGTCTGAATTTGAGCTTTATCTGCATAAAACTAAAGCATATTAACTTGTTTGTGTCTGGTTTCATTTGCTCAACATTCTATTTCTGAACTTCATCAGAAAGATGATGCAAAAATTCATTCATGTCATTTTCATTATTGTATAGGAATATGGTGTATTATTATACCACAGCTTAATCTACTGTTGATTAAAATTTTGGTTGCTCCAGTTTTGAGCTTTGTAATACTGGTATGAGTATTTGTTTGCTGTGCATGTGTATGTGTTTCTGCTGAATATATGTTTATATAATCTAATTGCACGTCATAAGATATGTATATGTACAAATTTAGTAGATTTTGCCAGACATTTTCACAAAATTATTGCATCATGTTACACTCCCACTCTAATCTAGTTGTTCCACACTGTTTATCTACACTTGGTATTGTCAGATTTTTTTTTAAATTAAGTATTCTGGTAGTCATGTTATTAGTGTTTCATTTTAGTTTTAATTTACATTAAGGTTATGAAATGATATTGGACACCTTTTGTTATATATATTGGCTCTTTGAATACCTTCTGTTGTGAAGTGTCTATTCAAATCTTATGCCCATTTTTTAAAAATGGATTTTCTGTCTTATTCTTATTGATTTGTAAGAGATTTTTATATATTCTGGCATGAATCCTTTGTTGAACATATTTATTTTGAAAATATCTTTTGAAAATCCTTTATGGATTTTCTTTTCATTCTCTTAGTTTTTATTAAAAAAGTTCTCAATTTAAAAGTTATTTCAATCCAATTTTCTGGCCTGTTTAAGAAATATTTGCTTATACTAATATAAAAATTATCTCGTGTTATCTTCTAAAAGCTTATTTTTTAACCTTTTAAAGTTATGTACAATGCATCTGGAAATTCTAGAATTGATTTTTTGTGTGTGGTATGGGATTAGAGTTCAGATTCATTATTGAAATAGGTGCAAGAAGTCTACACAGATAAGCACAAGAACCACTAAGACAAAATTAAAACCTAATTAAGTGGTGAGATATGTAATGGATTGAATCCATATCACAAAGGTGTCAATTTTCTCTAAATTGATGCATAGGCTTACTGGAATCTCAGTAGAAATTTCAGTTATTTAGTAGAAATTTCAGGTTATTTAGTAGAAATTGACAGCTGATTCTAATATTTGAAAATATGAAATCCCAAAACAAGTCAAAATAATCTTGAAGAAAAGAACAGAGCTGGAATATACCCACAATCAGATATAAAGATTTATTATTAAGTTTCAGTATAAGATGGTGTGATATACAATGAAAAAGATTCAATGATAGATAAATGAAACAATGTAACAGAAAAGAATCCAGAAACTTATCAACATATACACACTCATCTAATTTATGAAATTCTCCGTAAGTGTAGTACAATAGGGTAGAATGATCTTTTACATAAATGATGATGGATCAATCATCTATATGGGGAAAAAAATGTTAACTTTAAGCTAGTATTTTTATGTAAAACATATAAATGGCATTGCTTGTGTTTATTATTTCTATTTTGTACAGAGTAAGATATCCCCATAATCAGGTATATTAATCCTGATTTTCTAAATTCAAAACTCTTAGTCTTTTAAGCCAGAAATATACCCATCTCTTTCTATTTTGATTTTTGATGGTGTTGTGCTTAAAAGCATGGGCTCTGGAATCAAAATTCTTGGGTTAGAATACTGTCTCCATACTTACTAGTTATCTGACCTTAGGGCAGGTTTCCTCATCTCCCTGGGCCTCAGTTTCCTCTTTTATAAAATAAGGACAATAGTAGCACCCAAGTCATAGTGTTGCTGTGAAGATCGGGTGAGTAAAGATTTACTATTTGTTTTCATCTTTTATTATTCTCTTTGTATTATCTTACCATGGTCTTTTAAAGATTTTCCTCTAATGTTTTACATTTTTTATTCAGTCAAGATGCCCCTTTTCACAGATCTTCTCACTATAGTCAAGTGAGATTACAGACCAGACCATTGGACTGTAAAATAAGAATAACCTGAAAATAAACTACATCATAATTCCCAATTTGTATTTCTTAATCCCTTCACCTTTTTCATCCAGCCCCACAACTTCCCTCCCATCTGGCAACCATCAGTTCTACCTATGAGTCTGTTTCTGTTTTGTTTGTTCTTTTATTTTGTTCTTTAGATTCCACATATAAGTGAAATCATGTGTATTTGTCTTTCTCTGACTTATTTTACTTAGCATAATGCCCTCTAGGTATAGTGCCAGGTGGGTACTAGACTTATCAGGGCAGGGGGAGATCGCTATATAAATTATATAAATTAACCAGTATGCTGTACATTTGAAACTAATATAAAATAATATTGAATGTCAACTGTAATTGAAAAAAAAAACCTTAAACAAGTCCATAAAAATAATAAAAGTAATCTACATTGATCATAGTGAATTTGTTTATTCATACAAGGCATACAAGTATTTAGTGGTAATGCAGTAATCTGTAGAAGTATAAGCCAAATCATGTCTTTGGAATATTATTCTGGATACATCAGGAAAATTGTGGCAACTAGGGGGCTTAGAAGACTGTATATCGGTATAAAACATTCTTTAAAAAATTAGTTTACTTATTATACAAGTGATATATTAGAACATTTCTGAGTAAGTTTTAAGCATTATAAAAAATAGAAATAAAATAATTCCCTTCATCCTCCTCTTTTCTTACCACTCTTTGCATCGGATATGCAACCAATATTAAGTTTCATATATTTTCATCTAGATTATTTTCAAAATAGTACATATATATACAGAAATTAAAAAAAAACTAAATTGAACATATCATACATTGTTTTAGAAATTATTTTTTCTCATATTAACAACATATTGATCTACATATAGATCTTTCTTATTTCTATTGATTTAAATATAATGTTCATGTGCATGATATATCACAATTTATGCAAATCATTCCCAATTTGATGAAAATATAGGTTGTTTCTAACATATGTTTGAATATATATCTTTGTTTATTTTTTAATATCTGTACATTTCTACATGTATAATTGCTGGTTTAAAGGATATGCATTTTTAAAGTTATTTGCTAAATTGCCCTCCAGAATGGCTGTACTCATTTGCATTTTATTCTGTCACATATAGGTCTATTTTCTCATAACCTCATCAGCATTGAACATAGACAGTTTTTTTCATTACTGCTCATTTACTGGGCAAATATTCATTTTGTCTGTGTGAAATGCCTGTTTCATGTTCTTTCCTCACTTTTTAGAGGCTTCTTTGCCCTTTTACATTGATTTGTGGGAACTTTTTAGATATTATTGCTATCACCATTTTGTGTGAATTTTTCTTGCAGATATCTTCCAAGTTGTGCCTTGGTTCTTAACCTTGGTTCTTAACCAAATATATTACTTGTTTGTAATATATTTCAACATACGAAGTTTTAAATTGTTTACAGCATTATCTACTAACATTTACACTAATGGTATCTTGTTTTTGTGAATGGTTTAACAAAGCTTCTCTTACATTAGTATAAAGATATTCTCTATATTTGATAACATTTGCGTAGTTTTTCATGTTTAAATTGTCATTACATCTGGAAAGTTTTCTTTCCCTCTATGGTGTGGGGTATGGACCTAATCTATTTTTTTCCGTATGAATTTTGAATGTCTCAGCACCATTTGTTTTTCCTATTTGCAATGTTATGTCAATATATACTAGAACACTAAGTGTATTTAGATCTGCTACATAACTTGTCTGTTCCATAGATATTTTTTTCCTAATTCTATTCTAATTTCATATTATTTGATTATTATGGATTTATAACATGTCTTAATATCTAGTAGGGTAAACATTTTCTCTGTTCCGCCTCCTTTTTTTGTTCATTTGTAGTAAAATAAAAACCATATACAATTTACTATCTTAACCATTTTAAATGTACAGTTTACTGATATTAAATATATTTGTATCGTGCAACCATCAGCATCATTCATTCCAGAACTCTTTCCATCTGGTAAAACTGAAATTCTATACACATTAAACAATAATTCCACATTCTTCCCTCCCTCCAGGTCCTTAACCACCATTTTACTTTCTGTCTTTAAGATTTTGACAGCTTTAAGACAAATCCTATAGTGTTTGTCTTTTTCTGACTGTCTTATTTCACTTAGTATGTCTTCAAGGTTCCCCCATGTTATAGTATACATCAGAATTCCCTCCCTTTTTAAGGCTGAATAATATTCCATTGTAAGTATATACTACATTTTGCTTACCAATTTATCCATTAGTGGACACTTGGATTGTTTCTTGTTTTAGCAATTGTGAACAGTGATGCTATGAAGATGAGTATTCAAATATCTTTGAGATCTTACTTTCAATTTTTAAAGTATATTCTCAGAAGTGGTATTGCTGGATCTTATGGTAATTCTATTTTTAATTTTTTGAGGAAGTGTCATACTGTTTTTTACAGCAGCTGTACCATTTTACATTCCCACCAATGGTGCATAAGGGTTTTTGTTTTTGTTTTATGGTAATAGCCATCCTAATGATATGAGAATGGTTTCTCATTGTAATTTTGATTTGCATTTCCTTAATGTTTAGTGATCTCAAGCATCTTTTCATGTACTTATCAGTCATTTGTATATCTTCTTTGGAGAAATAGTGTTTTTTTATCCGTTC
>NW_006430735.1:5412550-5440331 GCF_000325575.1 Pteropus alecto
ATTTATTTATATTTAAAATATCTACTGATAAGGGAGAACTTATTGTCTAGTATCCTTTCATTTTATTCTGTAGGGCTCCTTTTAGCATTTTTTTTTCAGGGCAGTTCCAGTGGTAATAAACTCTCTCAGCTTTTGTTTATCTGGAAATGTCTCAATTTCTCCCTCACTTCTAAAGGACAGTTTTGCTGGACATGGGTTTCTTGGTTGACAGGTTTGTTTGTTTGTTTGTTTGTTTATATATTTATTTTAGCTCTCTGAATATATTGGCACACTTCCTTCTGGTCTTCAAAGTTTCTGATGAGAAATCACCGATAATTTTATTGAGGATCCTTTGTATGTGATAAGTTACTTTTCTCTTGCTGATTTCAAACTTCTCATTTTGTCTTTTGACAGTTTTGATGTGAGTGTCTTTGATTCATTCTACCTGGAGTTCACTGAGCTTCTTGGACATTAATATTCATGTATTCATCAATTTTGGGAACTTTCTTGTCATTATTTCTTCACTTTTTTTCTCTGTCCCTTTCTTTTTCTCTTCTCCTTGTGGCTCTCCCAGAATTCATATGTTGGTTCACTTGATGGGTCCCATAGGTCCCTTAGACTCTGTTCACTTTTCTTCAAATGTTTTATTTTTGTTCCTTGGATACAATAATTTTCATTGTGTTATCTTCAGAGTGACTAATTATTTTAGCTGCCCAAATATATCTTGCAGTTTTTGCCACATAGATGTTATATATTTTATGTCAGGTTCACACTTAAGGATTTAGAATTTTTAATTGCTATTGTCAATAGAGTATTTTTCTATATTTTCTTCAGTTGAGGATGAATTTAAATGTTGATTTTGTTTCTGGATACCCTATTGAATTCTCTTATTAATCCTACAGTTTTTAATTCTCTAGAATTTTAAATTAAACAATCAACAAATAATAACAATTTTTATTTCTTTCTAAAGTTTCCATCTCTTAATTTCTTTTTTTTTTCTTTATGACTTAGCTAAGACTTCTAGTACAGCACTTAATGCTTAGAATGACACTGTTCATTCTTCTTTTGTTACTGTCTTTAATGGAAATACAGCTAACTGTTTTGTCATCTTAACCATGTTTGCTTCAGATTTTTAATAGAGACCATTTGATGCATTTAAGAATGTTACTTCTTTTGTTGGCCTTGTAAGATTTTTTTTGGACATTCTAAATGAAGGCTGAGTTTTATCAAATGGTTTTTCTTCTTCAATCTCTTAGTAAGTGAATATATAGCTATTTTAGGAGATAAAACTCTCTTAGTCATAATATGCTTTTAATATATTGCCAGATTTAAGTAGCTACTACTATGTTAAGAAGTTTTGCATATGTATTCAGAAGCATAATAACTTTATTTTTTTCTTCTTATATGATTCCTAATTTGGGGACTGAATTTTGTATTTATAGAATGAATTGGAAATTTCTATCTTTTTATGCACAATGGTGTCATTTAAACTTAGAAAAAGAAAATGTAGTTAATTTTTACCCTATCATCAGTGTTCTTATAAATTATGGTTTCTATGGGAAAAGTTGTTTCAATGTCACAAATTTCCAGGAACATATTGGTATCCACTTTGCCCTAGGATGAGAAGCAGTTTCATCATAGCCTTAGTATGGGAGCAAAGCATAGAAAGAAGTAGGTCCTCAGTACTACTGCAAAATAAAAAAGAGAAGTGGACCACTGGACTGCAGGAAGGAAACTCTCTATAGTGTATGTGCTTTTTTTAGACAATTATTTTAAGTTAGAAATTCATATCTCAGGGATGGCCTATATTGGAAAGAGCCAAAAGTAGGTTTGAAGATAGTAAATGTCAATATATCAACTATTTACTCTGAAGATATTTCATCTCACCTTATTAATTTCAGAAGCTTCAATTTTATGAAGAATTCCTTTTAACCTGAAAACCTTAATAATTTCTTTAGCCAAATTGAGCATGACATTAATCTCCTCCTTTGTTTTCATATTGACAGCAATATCTGGGTGATCACACTCTAAGTAGCCTGAAAAATAACAAAATATTTTCAGATAAAGTAAGGACATTTTAAATATATTTCATTTGGACGATAAGGTAATATTTCTGCTCTAAACTCATGGAGTACAGCCCATAACACAGGAAAACATATCTCTATTACTGATGAGGCCTCTGTAATCAGTCGTAATTCACCAGTAGTTGAAGAGTTCTGCCTTTTCTTTTTTTTTTTTTGTCATCAACTCATTCTTTTGCCTAAACCTATGAAAAAAGACATATAGCTTCAATCTTATGATTAATAATTATACCAATCCACCTGCACTGGATCTGGGCTCTAGGTCTGGAGTTTATGACCCGTTTTTTTACTCTGTTTAAATCAGGATTTTTGATTACAGACTGTGTGCTTAGATATGGTTTTTAATTAAGTATTTTTACTCAGCCAGAGTCATTTTCCACTCACCCTGTCTGCATCCACATACCTCATTTATCTATGCTCTTCTGCCTGTCTGTTCTGGATTCCTGGATTCCCATGAGAATGTCATCCTCTTAGATTGTACATTTGAGCTTTTCCTTGCTCGTAACTTCTGGTCTGGCTTGACAGCTGTCTGCCATGCAAGATATCTCAAACCTCGTCGCATTTCCAGGCTAGTTGTGTCCTTTTGCTGCCCACCATCTAGTACCCAAACCCCTCCTCCTAACACATGAACATTATGTTATAGGAGTGTGTCTGTCCTATTCCTGGTATTTGTCCTGCACTGGGAGCATGAGCCAACATGATTCAGATAATAGGCTGTTGTCACATTTGGGCATTCAGCCTTCTAGCAGCCATAACGGATCTGTGAAACTGTTCTGATTTCAACTCATTATAAAGCCTAAATCCTCAGACAGCAGCTCTATGGCAAGTGGAAGGAAAACATAACTTTTTATTGTTGTTGTTGTTGTTGCTCAAGAAGATATGAGCACTGCTGGTTTGGAGGAAAATAGAATTATAAAGTGATGATAACATGTAACCATGTCATGAAAATGTACGTGTCTTTTTTTTTTTTTAAACTGAAATTAAAAGGTCTTAATTATGGCATAGTGTAGAGAGATCAGGTTTGGAGAGGTAATATTATACTATTTCCATCCAGCCAAAAATATCATCATGTTGATTGTTGAAGTTATCCACTTTCTTAATAGTAAGTAGGTTCCTTCAAAGACCAGTTTAGTTATCAAAACCATTGCCTCTTTGAAGTAGTGATGATAAGAGATGGTCATGAATCTTTAAGGTGAGCGATACCTACCTAGCTCTTTCATAGCATGTACCGTATTCCTTGTTACCTTCTTTAATAACATCTATGAAACAAAAGAAACATTATCCCCGTTGGAAAACAATTGTTATAAAATGTCTTGACATTTGCAACTAATGGATTTTTAACCTAAATTAATAACTAAAGAAAAATATTATGGAGAACTTTTCAGGGATTAGAATTGAAATTTATGGACTGAATTTTATTTTGCTCCAGCAAGGGTGGTGGAGAGGGTAAGGAGTGGCATTCCCTAGGTTGATTTTGAGAAGACTGAAGGTGAATCATATATTTTTTCTTAAAGTAACTTGCTTTAGGATATTATTGATTCTGAAAAATGAAGGTATGATAGGTACTTTCCCATTCAACTTTATGGGAGCCTCCAAATTTGGGACACAAAGGTGGCTTTTAACCTTGAGTGAGTTAGACGTTTTGGCCAAATTGTGTGAGAGCAGAGATGAGGACTAAAAGTGGACATCTGTAGAGTCAATCTTTGTATTTTCTACTCTGAATCTTCAAATTCCAGTGCTAGATATGAGTGGTTAGAAAAGGTAGCAAAATTTGGGAAAATAGTTTTAAAGTTACAGATGGTGAAGAGAAGAAAGATACTGCTTTTTATGTTCTACTGCCTATTCAGTATTCAACTTTCTCAAGTACAAAGCTTTGGGCATATAACATACAGCATTTAAATGTACTAAATTGCCTTGAAAGGTAAATATTTAATTTCTGACACAGCCGACAAACTCGCGCGCTCATATCAGTGTTAATCTACCTCAGTCAAGAAGATAAAAAATAAGAGCTAGCACTTAGGCCCTAGAATTCTCTTCTCTGTTTACCAACTATGTGAATTTGGACATAATCATTTAACCTCACTGGGGTTCATTTTTCTCATCTGCATAATGAGGGAATTAGACAAGGTTTCTCTCTGGATGAGTTAGTGTTATTTCTTTCTGGAACCAATCACTGCTCATGGGTTTCATGATCACCTCTACAAGGACTGAAAGATATGTTCCAAGAGCCTTTTAACTTGCTAATATGGCACAGACATTTCAGTGAGGAGGCATTTGGGTAACTAAAGGGAAATTAGTTTAAAGTTTTACAAAAATTACCTACCAAACCAGGAGTGAAAGACCACATCTACATATATAGACAGAGGACATGATAGGTGAGGGCAACTGAGGGGTAGGGAAAATAAACTCTTTTCTTAGTATTTAAAGTTTTTCTCACCTGTTTAACCTGTTTAGAATTGGCAATCTGATTAATTATAGTCATTATATCTGCTTCACCTTGGACATATCCTTTCAGTATAGCATACTTTAAGGATATCTGATGACTCATCTTTTTATCTATTAATTGCAGCAACTTTGGTGTTATTAGCTGAAAAAAAGAGGACTACTATTTAATATGAACTGTACAAATTTTAATTGATGACATGCTCATTAGTGTAACTGACATGAATTTCTAATATAATTTGAATATTTGTAACATAATGTGTTATAAAACTTAATTTGTCAAAAGGAAACTAAAATCTAAAATATAAACATCAGATCAATACAAAGTGGAAGCCATAAAACTACTCAACTGATTTTAGTTTGTATTATACAAAACAGTCAGAAGAAATTTGAAATTTCTGATTTTAAATAGTTTTAAATAGTTTTTTACCTTCAAAATGCGTAGTATGCGAAAAAGTCGAACAGTTTTTAAAAAGACTACCATTTGAATCAAATCAAAAGCATGACCAGTAGAATGTGTCTTAATAAGTATTACATCTATGATGCCAATTAATGTAATTATTAATTCAAATAGGTTCCAGGTATGTAAAAAATATTCTTTCCTCATTGCTGCTATCTGTTGATTTTTTTAAAAAAAAAAACACACATTATCTTGTTTGTTTGTGATTTACTATACCATTTTCCACAATAACTGAAACATTACTAGGTAGATTTTTCTCTGATCTACCTTAAAACTCTAACTCTCTGAAATACTAGAAGTGATCATATTAATTTGAAATTAAATGGTTAAAATATTGAAGTATTTATTCCAAATGAGAAAATATTCAAAATACCTACTATTTTATGGTAGTTCATTAATTCATTCCTTTTTTATTTCAAAAAACTTTTATTGAAAACCTACTATATGTAAGAGAGTGGGAAATGTCAAAGATATTCTAGATTTCAACCTGGGAAATTAGGTTTCCTGTGGAATTTTGAAAAAAGAGTAAGTTTAGAAAAAATACATTAAAAAAATATGCTGTCTGAGATTAGTATTTTGTGTAAAGAACTCCTGTTTTTTCCCTTAATGCCCTGTGTAGTCCTTTATCTTTATTATAATACTTAAGATATTCATTTTGCAATTTTGATTCATTTGTCTTCTTTTAGTATCCTGATGCTCCTACTCTCCATGATTCAAAGAAAATGTAGGAGGCAGACATATTCATGTCCCAGGGAAAGCATATGCTCCACTATAAATTAAGAAATTGCTATGCTTGTCTGTCAACAGACTCCTGTGTGTTTAGCAGTAGAGTCATTTCCCTTGAGTCTACTCCCATTTGGCCGAGCTGAGGAAACTTAATGTCTGAATCTAGGAAGCGAATGACCTGATTCTGGCCTTGTGAGATCCTGCCCACGTCATTATTTAGCCCCTGGAGATGTCTCATTTTCTTCTTATTGAAATAGTATAGGTTGGATCATTCTCTTAGGAACTTGAAAGGATCAGTATAAAGAGAAAGACTTTGTCCAAATATCAAGTATTCAGAAAGGTGAAGGAGTTATCTTGAGGTCACTAGAATACAGCCACAGGAGAGGAACAGCTAGGGTCTCTTGCCTGTAAAATGGAAGGCATAATATACATCTGCCTTAAAGAGTTAATTTAAGAATTTGAAATGTTATAACCAAATGGCTGGTACTTGATAAGTGATCATTTATTATTATCATTATTAACATAATGGATATTTTAAAAGGCACAGTACAAAGGAGCAGAACTGAACCAAATAGAAAAGAGGACAAAAGAAATGACAAGTGCAGGCAAGTTTGCAAATTGGGCAGTGAGAATGAATCTTGATTTAAGTAGGAGGGAAAGACAAAAACAGGATTGCACTGTTAAGAGTATCCTCTCAGCTATGAAGTAGAACCATGTGTCTACAGTCCAATGTTGTTGTCTTAATTGGGCCTGATTGAATGAAGCTATGGCTATGCATGGCTATGACAAAGTAGAAAGAATAATAGAGCTAGAGGGATCTTTGTCTATTATTTAGGCCAACCCTGACATTTTATAGAAGAAAACAATTGAAGTTGAGAGAAGTTCATTGACCTTGTGAACAGCTAACAGTTTGTGAGAGAAAACTAAAACTAGAGTCAAATCTACAGAACCCCAGCTCAGTGATCTTTCCATTATAGTACATATTACATTTCAGGGAACTCTTTACTCTTACCTTCGCCTTATTACTAACCTTAACCTTAACTGCTTTATTTCTTCTTAAATATATGAAATGTCCTATGGTCATTCTAACTAACTTGAGATTTATTACATACCATGTGACAGTTGGAAATCCATCCCCTCCCCAATATTATGGCTCTGCAGTAGCATTTTAATTTTCTAGTAAAAGTTTGAGACTCATTTATTTTGTCCAAATATCAGATATAATTCTTCTACTTAAATCTTCTGGCTAAAACATTTTATATTACAACTCGTTGATTCATATGACATAATACTTTATCAATTTATGAGTGTATATTTCCATTATTTAACAACTACCTTTATATTGGATTTTAAAATCAAATTATGATACCTTTCCAAGTATGAATGAATATCTATCAACCTACCTATCCAAATGTTTATCTATTTAGTATAAAAATAATAAAACCAGCATCCATGTACTCACTGTCCTGCTAAGTTTATTAAGAACATTGCAAATACCTGTGAAATTCATTCTGGGTCCCTTTGACAAACACTATTTTAAAATATATTTTTGCAAATATGAAATTAATCATTAAAGTATGGATATGTTCTATTGAATCACCCTAAAAAATCACCTTTAAAAATTAAAATTTGTTTGAGAAGTGGAAGAGAATTTCATACACTCTTAAAAAACTGTTGAAAAATGAAGTTAGGAAATCTCCCTTTTAGATATCACACATACACACAATCACCTTTAAAAATTAAAATTTGTTTGAGAAGTGGAAAAGAATTTCATACACTCTTAAAAAATGTTGAAAAATGAAATGAGAAAATCTCCCTTTTAGATCTCTCTCTCTCTCTTTCTCTCTCTCTCTCTCTCTCTCTCTCTCTCACACACACACACACACACACACACACACACACACACACACACACTTTAGATTACCTTAATTAGGGCCTCCAGAATATAAAATAAAAGAAAAAAGTGGTTAGAATTTCTTAATTCATTGTCATAGATATTATTTAACCTGGGTATCCAAGAAATTATAAGAGGGAATATATTCATTAGTATCATAAGGTATCCGATACACTCAAATTCTTCAGTAAATACTATTTTATGGCATAGACGAAGAAAGTAATATCTGTAAAAACAAGAGAGAGAGATAGTTTTATCTGATAAAAGAATGACATTGAATTATTTTCATTATATTCTCAGTTCTGTTCTAATCATCAATAGCTACAGAGCCAAGCTAATTCTGAGAAGTAGCCATCATTAGCTAACATTGTCTAGCATCGTACTTCATAGATCGTCCTTTTAATTTCCTCTGCTAAATCACTTGATGCTGGCTTTCTCTTTCTTTCTCACCTTCACCTTTCATTCTTTGTTACTTTACCTTTAACATAAATACTTTTATTTATAAGATAGGGACAATTCAAACTGGAAATATTAAAAAAGCAAATGAAGGGAATCCCTTCCACCTTCCAATAATTCCACTTCTCAGAGATGACTACTATTAACAGGTTGAATACTGTTTCAATCCTTTTGTTTATGCAATCATTATCTATAAACACAAAAGGAATTATACCATACATATTGTTCTACAACTTGGTTTTTTTTTTTTCTATTAACAATGTATCATGAGCATCTTTCCTTGTCAAGGCATAAAATTGAGAACAAATCCCAGAATGCATGGTGGTGGAACAGTATGGGTCCACATTTTATCAAAAAATTTAAATTAACATACAAGCTTTAAAAAATAGTTTTTGTACCAAGTATGCTAGAGAGTGGAATTGTTAATAAAAGAATTTACTTAATGTATTTTTAATTTTATTTTTTAATTATCCAAATACTATAATAATGTATTTTTATTGTTAAAATGCAAAAGAAATGATTAATCAACTACTGTTTGAAAGTTGGGTAAATACTGGATCACTTCCCCATTCTCAGAGGTAGATCTATGTTACTTAGAACCTGAAACTTTTACAATTTAGAATCTTATTCTAAAAAAAATGGGGAGGTAGATGAGGGAAAAGAAATTTAAATCATTTCTTCAATTAAAAAATTCAAAAATAAATAAATAAATAAAATTATGAACACATGTATAAACCTGTCATTAAACTGTGTCATATAGATTAATTGAAAAGGATATGATGGGAATAACTCATAATTTCTTTAAATCTTTAAAGTCGGTGTTAATTTTTTAATCTTGGAATGCTATATTGCTTCTTATTACTATTTTAGCCAGGGGTTTTACTTGGCCACTTGGACCTTCCTGCCATAATGATTTTTATTTTATAAGTCAGTTAGACAATGTGAGTGTTTGGCTACATACTAAGTATGTTTATCTCAATTATACACTTAGGGACTCAGAAATAACCACATGGTAAAAATGCTCTAATTCTATAAGATAGACTGGGTCAGAAACTATTTATCATCTAGCCTGAAAGCTCCCAGTCTAACTTGAACACCCTGATAGCATTTCAAGCTTTTGGTATCAGTATCATTTTAAACGCCATATCCCAAAGTACTAAAAAAGTTAGGGTATTCTCTTTTTCCCAATGCACAGTAATTCTGGTAAGGTGGTTAATTGTCCATTTGAAAAAAGATTGAGAGAATATTTTTTCTATACACTAGTGGTATTGTCGCAATTCTTTCTCAAGGACTCTGGATGAGAGCTGACTTAGGTATAGAGAAGGAGTGAGAACTTGTGATTTTCTTTTGCAGTGAGTGATCTCATCCCTTTGGCAACTGGCTTTCTATCTTTAGCAAAGTCAAGTAACACTGCAGTTAACTATTTGTGTATATTGCCCTGTGACATACATTATTTGTTAGCCATCCTCAGGTTTCCTGTTCACAAAATAACATATGCCCACCTTGCCTCTGACATTTAAGTGCTGCCATTTGTCTTCTACCATTCCCAAATAGAGAGAACAACACTAGAGAGATCAGTTCTACAGTGGTCTTGGCTATCGTCAACCATGTCTTGCAGAAGATATATATTATCAAGTTTCTCACTGTTGCTTTGGTGAAGGGAGACGTCCTTCAGGTCTTCCCAGGGAAAAAGGTCATGTGGCTGGTTCTTCACTCCAACCAATTTTTATCATCTATACTTCATTTACTGTAGGTTATTGGCCTGGTCAAGTGTCAAAGAACCATCCCAGGACTATAATAGTACCAACTCCAAGTGTCTAACAGAATATTGAACCCTAAATCATCATGGATAAGACTATCATGCCAATAAATTCTCCACAATCTGGACTTATGTTGCAACCTTCTGGTCCAATTCCCTTAATTGTTCTACTAGTGTTTACTGGTATTAGTCAGGTTCTGTAATTTCTTCAGTTGATAAGTTGTAGTATCCTGAAGTAGGCACTATATTTCTCCTTTTAGCTGTGTTGAGATCTGACCTGAGTACCTTGGAAGCAATGAATGGTGGTAGAGACTAGCCTTGAAACAAAGATAAGCTTCATCTTGTGATGTCTTGCAGCATCTGAAGGTGATAGGAGTCTATTATTCTTTAGGAGGGGAGAGGCAGCTGCTTCTGCCAGACCAGAGTGTTGATGAGAATATGGGGGTTCAACCTTAGGTTTATCTACCCAAGTGTTATCACTTCACATCTCAGGTTCCTGATGTTTTTCTATCAGGGCCCTGATATTGATACAGAAGCCCTATCCATGCTATGCATTTATTCTTATTTACTCAACTCTAGCTGCACCTCCCTAAATTAGATATACCATAATAATTTTTCTATTGAATTCTGTATAAAGTTCAATTTTTAATTTTAAGAATTATATATATATTTTACATTTTTCTGTTTAGTTTCTTTTGGTGATTGAACTTGTTCGTGTTTGTGATTTCATCACTTACGAATTTTAACATTTCGGTAAAACTTATAGTCTATACTGAATAATTCAATAACTAGAGTTTTAGTGATATAAATCTGCTGTTATTTGTGCTGATTCTCTTTCATGGTTATGTGTTTCCTTGTGTGTTTGTTGACCTTTGATAGTGACTTCATCCATTGGCAAGAGGACTCAGCTTTGCATGGAATGTTATTCAGCACTTAGTAATAAATGTTAACATTCATTACTTGCTTATGCAGTGCTAGTTCCTAGACTAAGTGCTTCTACACACTATGTAATCTTTACAACAATCCCATGAGGTAAGCAGAGGAGAGCCCAAATACCATGTTTTAGTACCTACAGTATGTCTGTTACTTTGTCAGATACTTTGCATATATCAGTTAGCCTCCAGAATATGACATAGATATTACTATACTTGTCTTTCAAATGAGGAAACTGAGACTTGAAAAGCTCAGTCAGATAATAAATGATGGAGACAGGGATTCTAAACCAAATATGTGACTCCAGAATCTGGACTACCAACTTTGAAATGAATGGGATTTTGGATATAGTGTAAAGGATACATTGACTATCAATTCTAGTCTTTCAAATTTCCCTTTCCTTCAGTTACAACAATGGAAATAAATACTCAGAAACTTGTATCTTAATTTAGTATTAAAAGCTTTAAAATAATCTTAGTACAAAACTATCCATTTGATATTTATTGAGTGTGTTAGGTTAAAGATAGACACACAATCTCTGATACACCTATTGAATCAAAGAAAAAAATAAAGGCATCCAAATTGGAAAGGAAAAAGTAAAATTATCTCTATTCATCGATGACATGAAATTATATACAGAAAATCCTAAAGAATTCACAGAAAACACTGAGAGTTAATAAGTGAATTCAGCAAAGCCTCAGGAAACAAAATCAATTTAACAAAAATCGGTTGTATTTTTATACACTAGAAATGAACAATCCAAAAATAAAATTAAAAAAATTAATTTACAATAGCATCAAAAAGAAAAGAAATACTTAAGATTAAATTTAATTGAAGACTTGTACACTGAAAATTATAAGACTTCTTGAAAGAAATGAAAGATCTCAATAAGTGAAAAGACAGCCTATGTTCACAAATTGGAGAGCTTAATATTGTCAAGATAAAAATATTACCCAAAGCAATCTATAGATTCAATGCAATCCCTGTAAAAACCTCAATGACATTTTTTTTTCCAGAAATGGAAAAGCTAATTCAAAATATTATATAAAATTGCAAGTGACCCTAAACTATACTAATCTTAAAAAAAAGAAAAGTTGATGGACACATAATTCCTGATTTCAAAATGGTGGAGCAGTTGTAGAAAACAATTTGGTGGTTTTTCAAGAAATTAAACATAAAATTAACATGTAATTCAGCAATTCATTCCTAGGTCCATATCCAAAAGATGGAAAGCAGATGTTTAAAAAATACTTGAATACTAATGTTCAAAGTAGCACTGTTCACAAGAGCCAAAAGGTAAAAAGAACCCACGTATCCATCAGTTGATGAAAGAGTAAACAAAGTATGGTATATTTATACAATGGTATGTCCAGGGTAAGAAAAAATAAGGTATTGATACATGCTACACTACAGATGAAAACATTATCCTTAGTAAAAAGACACCAGAAACAAAATGGTACATATTATATGATTCTATTTATATTAAACATTCAAAATAGGTAAATTCATAGAGACAGAAAGCAGACTAGTGATATCCAGGTGCTGGGGGAAAGGGAGAATGGAGAATGACTGCTTAATGGGTATCGGAGTGATAAAACTGAAATTTGATAGAAATGATGGTTGCCCAACATTGTGTATGTACTAAATAACACTGAATGGTACATTTAAAAATGGTCAGTGGTTAATCTTGTTATGTGAAATTTACTCAAACATAAAAAGTTATTATATTATCTCTTTTTCTCCTTAAGTAATTTTTGCATGTAAGTAACTTAGTTGTAAACTACTTCAAATTATTTTGGAAAATATTCAGAATACAAAATTTTAAAAGACAAAAAAAAAAAGGAATTTAAATGAATATAATAACATTTCTAGTAAGGTTCAAAGTACTTACCTTGATGGGACCCCTTTTTCCTTTTTAGTATTATACACCCAATTGAGCAATACTTTTCTAATAAAGCTAAGAAATTTTTTGCTTTCAGAATAAGCCTTTATTGTCTCAAGACTCATATATCTAAAACAAAAGAAAAGAAATCTTTGAACATGCTTTAAAATTTTGGGACTATGTTTAATGCAATATCATTGGAAAGCAAGAAGACTATTTTGCCCAGGTGTGACTGGGAATGAGACATTTTCAAGAACATAGTTGTAGTCACAAAGTTGTAGTAGATACAAGTAGATATATAATTATGAATTTATATTGTAGGGCTCATTTATTAGACGGAGAGTGTAAAAAATCGGAGATACATAGTTTAAAATAGTAAAGAGGTCAAGGTTCAGGGAGAGAAAGCATACCATGATTCATATATTTGAGATTCATATACTTCTGGGTTTTCAGTTGGGTCTCCCATATCTGGTGTGGCAATGAACACATTACCTCACTAACTTGTTTGCTCTGTAAAATGACAGTAAAAATACCTATGCTAGCTTGGAATAATTAAAAAAGAAATTATATATGAAACATCCAGCCCATTTCACAAATCCTCTCATTTCTCTTCTTTTACCTTCTGGGCAAGTAGTCAGTGAATTTATAAGGAAAATAGAAGTGATAACCTAAGAGTTAAGATGGTTACTTGAAGAAGTTAGTGGTAATAAAACCCTAAAAGATATTTTGGTGGCACTTGTCCCAAGTTGTCTGTAGGTTTCTACTGGCTTTTCTATTGAGACAGTTTAGACCAGTGTGCTATGATTTGGTCTTGCTTAGTCAATTCCCTTGGTTTTATGAGGAGTTTGCCTGCTGCTGACCAGACTTTCATTGTCTTTGTCCTTGGATCTGAGGTCCTACCTTAAAAAGTGGCTTAATGGAAGGTCATTGGTAACGTAAGTTTAAAGGTGGACTTTGCCTTTCCTATTGAAATTTGGGCCATTTCTCTGCTACAGGCAAACTGATTAATTGAAAAGAATGAAATCATTCAATTCTATGTGATTCAATATAATAACATGGTAATTACATGGAAAATCATGAATATACACATGACTTGATTCATTCCTAATTTTAAAAATATTTATTGAACACCTATTATGCTTGATAAATGCTGGTGATAAACCATAAACAGATGCTGGTTTCTGCTCTCAAGGATCCAGCAGACTGGTGGAGTAAAACATGCAAATAACAATTGCAGTAGTGTAGTAAGTGTTGCTGTAGAGATCATAAATAAGAGGGCACACTGGACCCATAAGGACGGGGTATTTAATATAGACTTGAGGAATCAGAAAACCTTCCTAAAGGAACTTATATCTGAGCTGTGATCATATCTCAATTTCCTACAAACTCTAAAATTCTGTGATATCAATAAGTGTGTGACATTTTACAGCCCAAATTACTAAGTAATGCAGGCCCCTGAATTCTTATTTTATATCAACATGTTCACTGTTTAGACCTGATTTAGGAAAACAGTATGATCTTTCTAACTGAATAGTAAGAGAGCTTAGATTCAAATACAAGCTCTGTAATTTATTAGTCGAATAACCTTGGGTAAATTATTTAACCTCTCTGTGCCTCATTTCCTAGCCTTTAAAATGAAGATAATAATAGCACTTATGTGATAGGACTTTTAGATATAAAATTGGTAACATATGTAAAATGTTTAAGACTATATCTGACACAGGCCTGAACAAATAAAAGCCCTCCATTCAAAGTATTATTTCTTAGGTAATTACAGAGGCACTTAGCATGGGTCCTGGTACCCCTTTTTGACCCAACACATGGAGCTACTGATAGCAATGATCAGCAAATGGTAAAATCAACTCCAAGGCAGCCCAGCAAAGAAGTAAGTACCGAATACGAATGTCATTAGTAGAAAGTTCTTGGGATTGAAACACCATTTTTCTAATCTTGATATTCCCCACAGTGCCTGGCATATAGCTTTGCACTTATTACTATTCAATATTTATCTGTCACCTGTATGAATAAAAATGTAATATAGTACAAAATTTGCCTTCATTATTCACTATGAGCCCTTTCAACTCTTTAATCCCCTTCTCCCACTGTCAGCCTCCTTTTTGTGACGATTTACTTATAGTCATGTGTTCTTCATGGAGAATATAAAGAGGAAAAATCAAGGCAATGGGCTGAACTGCTCTGTACTGTTTTTTGTTTTGTTTTGTTTTGTTTTTTACATTAACCTCTCTTGGACAATAGAGCGGTAATGATTTTCAGCTTGTCATTTATTCTTTCTTTTAAAAACTTCCACTGTACATTGTATCTGCCTCCTTTAAAATACATATCATATTGTTTTAAATTGATCACGTTTGCCCAGCCCTCTTCCCCAACTTCCCTAACACCACTTAAATCCCCTAAGCGTTTGAAGGACCTGGAGCAAGAGGGAACATAAAGGCCCTTGTATTATACATGAAATGTTTAAATATTATTAATCAATAAACCAAAATTTCAAATGATAGCTTATATTCCTATCTTGACAAATATGTCATAATGATTTGCATGGCTAGGCTTGAAAATCTGTACTTTAACTATAGTGAGAACATGCTCTAGTGTCTGGCTGCTTCTCTTCCTCTACATGGCTTTATCTCTCTCTGTACCACAAGTGGTTCATGTGAGTAGACACCAAGCTGACACATCTCTTAGGTTTTGAGGTGTGTACACCAAAGCCCAGTTCATTTGTGAGATGATGGCCCAGGGGAAATGGTCCTAAAAGACCCTAGAAATGAATTTAGGATCATTTGAGCAGGGACTTGTGGCATCTTTCATACCAGGAGTGCGGAACAGAACAAGAAAGCATGTCTGGGCTTTGCGTCCTTCATCTTTCCACAGGGGATGATCCAAGGGTACTCTCTAATACCCTGACTTTGAGGAACTCATTGCTTTCTGTAGAGACCTAAATCTAAAGAAATCATTACAAGTGTATGCTGTATATTAAGAGAGGATGTGTTTTGAGAAGATGGGCCTGGAGGGATTAAGAAAGTCTTTGACCTTAGTGAGAGATTTAAATAGTCTTAAAAAAAAGAAAAAAAAAAAAAAGAACAGTTTACCACAGCTTAGCTTTGAGAGGCAAAAAGAGCACCTCAGTTAGCAGGAACAGCTTGTTCAAATGCATAGAGGTGTGAACAAGTAGAGCAAGTTAAGAAAACTAAAAGTAGGTGATTTGGCCCAATTGTGGGGTGTAGAGCAGACAGTGGCACACACACATAATACTAGATGATCACAAATTACCAGACAAAAGCAAGAAAAATAACTTGCACAATTTCCTAAATGCAGTAGTAGCTTAGAAGGATGGAAGCTTTCTCTTGATAATATACTTACTCTCCCTTCTCACCAAAGCTTCCTGCTGCACCTACCAGCATCTGGACTGCACTCTGGGACAGAATCTCAGACCTGTATTGTCTCTGGTAGCTTGCCTAAAAGAAATGTTAAGTTGAATCATTATATAGCATGAATAATAATGGCAACTTATTATTCTCCCTATGGCAAAATAATCTGTGAGAAAGAAGTCAAAATCACCAAATATTCTAATATCTTTGTAAAAAGAATCTCTCTCTAAAGTCCAGGCCATGAGATCAGTATAGAAGGTAGGTCTGAGCTTTGGGTAGAACCCAATAGGTTCTGTAGGAACTAGGATCCTGCTAGATGTAATTATATTTTAAAAAATAAGTGGAGTTCTGTGAACAAATAAGTGTTGGAACAGCTACAAGCTGCCTTGCCACCTTAAAACTTCATAGTGCATTTTAGAATATTAAAGGATCTGAGAAATCCTACCGTGAAGGGTCTTGGTTTACATCTTTATTTAATTCCACTTTCTCAGATATTTTGAGAACTCTGCTGTCTTCAGTCTATTATTAGCATTAAATTAATTGCTTGTGTCGTGCAGAATGAAATTATTCATTAATTCAGTCCGTATACTGAGAGATCAGTCTGCTTCAGGTACTATGTTTTATGCTGGGGAAACCATTGTCTGACATGGTTTCCCCTGGATTCAGTGTGCTGAACACTGTTGAGAATCATTGTATTGACAAACTTCCAAAATTGAAATGTATGATATAACTAAAGATTCCTGGATTCCATAAAATACATTCTGTCCACACAATAATTGATGGATATTAAAACATGGTTTTACTAGAGGGATACTAGAAAGAGGGAGAACTAAATTTGAGGATGAGGGAACATAAGGCTATTTGTCTTAATGATAGCAATTCAATAGAGTATTATTTTTCTCCTTAAACTTAATTAAAATACTTATAAGATGAGATTTAAATATGTTCTGTATCCTCAAAGATAAATACTGTAGCTGATGGGAAAAAAAGGAAGCTGAAAATAATATGAAAATCACAAAAGCCTGGCAACGCAGATGACAAAGCAGTTAGTTACTAGAAAAATGTTAATTTTTAAATGATCATTTACACTAAAATGTAAGAAGAATTTAGAGTACGGTTGATTACTAAAATTAACTGCCATTTATTGAGTTCTCTACTATACTGTTTAATTTACTGATCTATATATGTTTTACATTAAATTATTTAACTCTTGCAACAACTTTATGAGGAAATATTCTAATCTGTATTTTATAAATGAGAAAGCTGAGGCTCAAGGATTTAAGTAGTTTTCCCAAGATCATATTAGAAACTCGGTTTTCTCTGAATATAAAGACTGTCTTCTCTTTGTCCCATATGTGGTATGCTGCCTCTCCTATACCATGTCTTGCCATGATGTGCTTCTTTTTCTAATGAACCATAGTAGAGAAGATGTTGCCCCAGTTAATAGGAACTGGCTGAGATTTAAATAAAAAATCTTGAAGCTTTGAAAACTATAATAGAATAATTAACATTAATATTAGGGTTCAGATTGCAGAAACCAAATCAACAGAGATTAACATGAAAATATGCCTAGATTTAAGGATGAAATGATATGAGGGGAGATGAACACCTGGAGCACAGAGCAGAGAGATCCAACCTATCATGGAAAAACCGGGTTTTCTGATTAAGAACCACACATGGCACAAAATCAACAAAGATATAAAAACAAACATTTAAGACAAGAAATCAAAAAGGTACGTGGAGTGTATATTATAAAAACATGGAATATCACAAGTGGAAAGAATCTAAGAGGTTATTCGGTTAGCATAAGTTTCCTTTTTTAGAGATAAGAGAAAAAAGACTAAAAAGATTAAGTCCTGAATTTTACATCATATTAATAATGAAAGCAAGACTCGAAATATAGTCTCCTATATTTTTGTGAAATAAATTAAAAATCTGGTCTCAAAGACATGATCTCATAAAATCTGCTGGTGGAACAAAGCACCATACAGGCATAAGTTCATCCTTCATGGCGTTACCTCAATTGCATAAAGAAGTTATTTAGGTCCTTCGAAAAGCTGCCTTTTCTAGGACTACTGCAGAAGAGAGAACTATCATACCCTATAGACCTTCCATTTCCCAAGTTAGACTGAGAAAATAGAATGTCCGGTATTCTATATGGCTGGAATAGCTGAGAAATGCACTACGGTTCCATGTGCAATGAGGAAGGCCCAACACAAACATTTTGAGAGGATGAGTCATGGCAACTAGTCAAGATCCTGGCCTGGACAGAAAATGTTAACTAGGCTATTAGCAATTAACCACAGAGTCCTGTATGTTGCTGTGTTATAGAATTTCTCTAATCTTCACCCAAGATAAAATCATACTATCTTCTACCTGCAGTTATTAGTGAACTTGGTGATATCCTTTCATAAAAAACTGGCTTGGACCCAGAGATGGACAGTGTCACGGAACTGATTGCATAATATATCTGAAGGTTGAACTCAGCTGTAATTCCTGCCATTGGGATCTGTGAAATTCCCAATTCCTCATCATGAAACATCTTTTGCTTACACTAATTAGAGTGGATTCTTTTTCTTTTCTTTTCTTCTTTTTTCTTTTTCTTTCTTTCTTCTTTTTTTTTTTTTTTTTTTGCAGTCAAGCAGATTCCTAATTCCCTTTGCCTTTAACAATCTATTAAGTTATGAAGGTGAGCATAATCAAGATGTCTTCAGTAAGAAAGGAAGTTTTTGATATAATTTTAGGTCAAAAATAATTTCAAAAGTGTAAAATAAAGTACTAACTATTTGTGCTGACAAGAGACGCCTGTTGGCCAGCTCCAAGGCTTCCATGTTAAGGGTCCCATCTACTTCCTTGTTACAGTTTGGACAGGTCACCTTTTGATGTTCTGGTGTTTCTCCTTGATTCAACTAAGTAAAACACAGATCAAAACCAAGAAATAATATATAAATATAAACATATTATTAATAAACCTCAAGCAACTCATGTACAAGTTTGGCTTGAAAAACTACAGAAAATTTGCCAGATACAGCAAAATGTTTGCAGTTATTTAGAACATAAAATAACTGCCAGTTTTGAGGGGAATGAGTTATAGGATATCTTTACCTTTACATGATATTGTTAACAGTTTATAAACTCTACCACTTATAAGGTCACACTTTAAACCAGTGGTTTTGAAAATGTAGTCTCCCAGCAGCATCAGCATCACCAAGAATTATTAGAAACACATATTCTCAGATCCCTTCACAGACCTACTAAATCAGAAACTCTGGGGAATGGGACAGAAATCTGTGCTTTTACAAACCCATTCCATGATTTTGCTGCAGCTGATGTTTGACCACCGCTTTAAACTAATCACTTAAGGTAGAATAGAAAGTGAACATAGCACTAGATGAGAACATGGATAACTTCATTTTACAGATGAGAAAAGCTGAAGCTTAGAGAAAATAAAAGATTAGCTCAAGGTCACAAAGCTATTTATTAAGTGACAAAGCTAGGATATGAACCAGAATTTTTTGAGTCCAAGGTTAGTGCTCTACCTGTAACATTGTACTGTCTTTTATGTCTGCATTATCAAGGGGAGAAATCAATTGTTGATCATTTGCCTCCTGAAACAGATCAAGTACCAGAGAGGTGGCCTCAACCCTGATTTTGCATTAGAATCAGCTGGGTAAATGGATTAACAATACATGTTCCTGGAACTCTCCTCAGGACACCTGCATCAGAATCTCCTGGGTAAAGCTAGGAAATCAATATATTTTTAATAAGCTTTCCAGATGATTCTTATGCAACCAGGTTAGCAAAAGAGCACAATCAGCTATTGGGAGCTATTACAGTAGCTCAGTACTTACCTTATCTAGAAATCCTGGCAGTATTCCTGCAGGCAGAGGGCTTAGTTCTGAGCCCCCACCTGGAGCTTCAAGCACTGGTTTGTGGATATGAAACGGATTTTGGGGAATTCTATAAATACCAACTATCTTATGTCAATACAGCTAGAAGTTGGCCGCTCATATTGTATGATGCAGAAAAACATTGCAGTGAAAACCAGACATGACAAAAGAGATGGTAAAGCAGCCGTAGAATTGAGAAGGTCCCGGAATAACTTTTATTATTTCTCTTTATGGCAATCATGACTGACAGATGGGTTACATAATCTTAAATGAACAAATCTGACCAAGGAGATTTTAAAGCATATCTCATAAGGAGGAGGTGACATCTAACTACATCTAAACATATGATGCTGGCTTTTAATTCTATTTTATATGAAGAAATTAATATTAACCATAAGCTAGGGGCTAGCAACTATTTGTCATATAATACCCTAAATAAATGCTGAATAAATGCTAAACAAAGGTGTCTGTCCTTAATATTAACCATAAACTAGGGGCTAGCAAGTGTTTGTCATATAATAGCCTAAATAAATGCTGAATAAATGCTAAACAAAGGTGCCTGTCCACTCACGATCTAGTAAAAAACTAGCCATTTTCTAAGGCTCCCTCTCCTATTGTCATGACAGCTTTTAAAGCACTACTTTAAATACACTGCTCCTTCTTTTGAATTTATAACATGTGTTTTCTATATACTTAAAGAGATTGTTACTTCTACTTTGCTCCACAGGGATCACAAAATTCTCCAAAAATCCCCTCTTTACCATTGTGGTAAATAAGGAGTTACCAATACAACTGCTCTGTCAATTATAGGTATTTAAAATTGTGAATATTTCTGACATTTATACTTATTTAAGGGCAATTGTATGTACTTTGAAAGAATAAACAAAATATATTACTTACCGCATATGGGTTTTGAAGTTTAATTGCTTTCTCAACCATGTTCCAATCTGCATTAGCAAGATCTTTGTCAAATTTGAGTGCGGAGGCTACAGATTTGGTTATTTCTTGAAAGTGTTGAAATGTATAATAAAGTGATTTATATTTTGTTGATGTGACATCACAAAGTCCTTTGATAAAAAGAGCACATTTTATAAATAGCAGGAACAATTTTGTTTGTTTTAATCTGAATTAGGAAGCTTCCTTTTGTTCTTATCGTACTAAGTATTTTTTAAAAGTTAGACTCAATATAAATTGTTTAATAATAGGAACACTAACAAAAGCTGATGTATATAATAATTAATAATAATAATAATATGTATCGAGTGCTTACAATATGCTGAGAAAACCCCTCTCAGTACTTCGCATGTATTAAGTCTTTTGATCATTCTGACCACTTTTGAGGTAAGTCCCTTTTCCCAGTTCAATCAAAGAGAAGACAGAGGAACCAAGATGTGATGATTAATTTATGGGTCAACTTGACTCTGCCACAGAGTGCCCAGATGTTTGGCTAAATATTATTCTGGGTGTGTCTGTGAAGGCGTTTCTGGATGAAAATGTTTAAACTGGTAGACTGGGTAGAGCAAATTGCCTTCCTCAATATGGGCAAGCCTCCTCCAATCTGCTGGATGCCTGAATAGAACAAAAGACTGAGAAAAGGAAATTCACTCTCTCTGCCTGCTGGTCTTCAAGTTGGGACATTGGTCTTCTCTTGATTTCAGATTTGGATTGGAATTTACACCTTTGCTTTTCCTGGTTCTCAGGACTTTGGACTGGTATGGATATAGATATGTACAGATACACACATGTGTGTATATATATATATAGTATATATACATATATAGCCTACCTACATATATGATCACGTATATATGACATATATGTATTTATTCCAGATATGTATCTCCAGACCTCATTAAGGTTTGAAGAACCTTACTATGGGCCATAGAAGCTTTTCTGAAAAGCAATAATGTTCCATGAGCAAATGTTCACTGCTCTCAGTGCAAGTACACTGATGTTCCACAATAAGAATTTTAGGTTTATTTAGCTCTAAGTAGAAGATATAATACTCTTTGCAAAATTTTACCTCTTTAATTTGTTCTTCCCATTTTACTATGCTAAGGCTCAAAGAATTTTTAAAAAAGGGAAGAAAAAGGATTTTGTTGCAACTATGAAGAAAGGAGGGATATTGGGTAGAGCAATATTATCCAAAAAGATGAAATTTCAAATTGATAAAAAATGCCATTAGAGTGAAAACTCTGTGTATAATAGAAAGAGTGATAGAGTACTTATGAATATAATGGATTAAACACATCAGGGCAATTTGTTTCTAGTTCTTTAACTGCCATCACCTAGTTGTGTGACCTTGGGCAAGAACTTTGAACACTCTAGATCTCAATTTCTCAATTGTTAAAAAGTAAGGGATTAAAAGAGGCATACTGCATTATGCAAACCTCCTCCTAAAACTGCTGTTTCTGCTTCTACTCTCTGTATACCCCAACACCTCCCAATCAGTTATCCACAGAACTAGAGTGGTTTTTTGAAGACCTTGATCATATACTAATTTCACTTACAGCTTCTTCAGTGATCTGCCACCTGCTGTGTTCTCTATTGTATTTATATGTGGTTTGTTTACTTTGATATACACATGACTCTCTGATATTACCTTATTTGACTCATTTATTGACTGTTTACCTCCTTCCAATGTAAGCTCCATCAACTCAGAAATTTTGTCTGTCTTCATAATGCATCACTATCAGTTAAAACAGTGCTTAGCATAGAGGAGGCTCTTAATTTTTAGCAATGTTTAGCATATTTAGAATATTTTTTCCTCTCCAAAGAGAACTGTAATTAGTAGGGCTTACCTAGTTTACTAACTGCCACTGGCAAAATAACTCTGCTAACCATCAGGGTAACTAAGCACACTGAAACTCCATGAAACAATACCTAGAAGTGAAAAAAATACAAAGTAAGTATTCATGGCAATTTCTATATCTTTTATATTTACTAATGTAAATTAAGCTAAGTTGTACTATGTCAATAGATGCTCACGGCAGAAGAGAATTTGGATATCAGACATGATGAAAGTACTCCGAGGAATCTCTATCTTCCTGCATATATTTTCATGCATATATCATGAATATATTTTCATCCATGCTTTTGGAACTGAACCAAAAATCAGGGCACATAGTGTGACAAGTAAACATATACAGACATTGAAAAAGAATTCTTGTCTTTAAATTTCATTGCTGCATTTTTGGGGCCCTGGGAACATGCCTGATTTTATCAATTCTTATTCACTATACACACCCCCATGTGCATAGCTACACAACTAGTTCTCTGCTCAACATTACCAGTACATCTGTACCAAACAATTCTCCTCTCCTAGGAAGAGAACAACTCAGAGGCCTTGATATGTTTGCTCCATCTCATACTTTAACTCTCTGCCATTCCTTCATTTTCAGCGAGGAGGAACAATTAATGTCTTTGGTGCTACTTGTCTTTCTCTTATACCCCAAGTTGGTCTTCATGGATGAGTGTAGCAACACTCTTCAGTCTGAGACCACACAATTCTATTGATTTATGGAATTCCAACTTCCAGAATTTATGTTAAACACCTAGCCTGTCCTCTGTTTCTTGGCCACAGATGTAGGGTTAGGAACAGAGCATGAAACCACACAAGAAGCTCTCAAGGTTGCACATTAGAATCACTTGAGAAACTTTAAATATTGGTGCTCAAGATGCTCCCACTAGATATTCTGATTCAATTCTTTAAGCTTGCAGCCCAAGCACTGGTAATTAGAAAAACGATATAATCTATGTACGTTGAAATGTACTTGAATACTATTTCATAAGTTCTGACAGTGCATACATCCATATAACCCTCAATCCTGTCCTGATGTAGAATATTCTCATATGCCCCAAATTTCTTTGATACCCCTTTCCAATCAATCCCCTACCCTCTGAGAGGCAACTATTGTTCTAATTTCTATTTCTATAGATAAGAATTGCTGATTTAAAAATCTTCATATAAAATTGAATATTATGTCTCTCATTGTAGTTTTAATTTATATTTCCTTAAAGTAGTGATGTTGAGCATTTTTAATGTGCTTAGTGGTATACATTTTTCTTTCTCAAGTATCTGTTCAACTCTTTTTCCTTTTTCAAAACTTGAGTTGTTTTTCTTTTATTATAAAATTGTTGAAAAATATGTTCTAGATAGAAGTGAATTGTCAGATATAGATATTGGATATTTTCTCCCAGTTTGTGACTTACCAATCCATTTCTATAAAACTATATCATTTGATGGCCAATGTTTTTAATGTTAATAAGCTCCAATTGTTATTTTTTATGCTCTAAGAACCTTTTTTGTTTTTTCAAGATTACAAAGGTATTTTCTTACTTTTTCTTTCAGAACTTTTAGGGTTTTTGACTTTATATTTAAAATAAAAAAGGCTGTATGATCCATCACGAGTCAGTTTTATGTATGGTGTGAAGTAAAAATAGTTGTTTTATTTATTCATTTTTTTTCTAAATGAATATCCAGTTGTTCAGCACTATTTGTCAAAAAGACAATTCTTTCCCCCTTAAAACTGCTTTGGCATCTTTGTCAAAAGTCAATTGTGTAAATTGACTTTTACAAACAGATAAATGGAATATAATAAAGAGTCCTTTTTGGGCTCTTTATTATATTCCATTTATCTGCTTTTATTCCAATATCTTGCTAACTTAATTACTTTATCTTTATAATAAGTCCTTGTATCAGATAATATAAATACTCCAACTTCATTCCTCTTTTTGAAAACTATTATGGCTATTCTAGGTCATTTACATTTCTATGTAATTTTAGATTCAGCTTATTTATTTTTAAAACAAATCTGCTGAGATTGGATTGTGTTGAATATAGTGACATGTTAATAATCTTGAGTCTTCCAATTCATGAATATGGCATATCTCTCCATTTATTTGGGTTTTTAATTTTTTTTCCAGCAACATCTTGTAGTTTTAGGTGTACAAGTCCTATACATTGTAGAAAGGCTCCCAAATATATCTACTACCTGATATTTAGGTCTATGTGTTATCACCTCCCCTTTGAGTGTAGATTGAACTTATTGACTCACTTCTAATGAATATTGAATATGTCCAAAGTAATGGGAAGTTATTTCCAAATTAGGTTATAAAAAGACTGTGGCTTCTTTCATGGGTGCTTGTTCTTTCTGACTCTCTTACTTGCTCATTCTAAGAGAAGTTAGCTACCATAATGTGAGCTGACCTATAGAGATGCCCAAGTGGCAAGGGATTGTGGAAGGTTTCTAGCCAAGAGCCAACAAGAAACAAAGTGCTTTAGTTCAATTGTCTGCAAGGAAATGAATCAGGCAAGTGAGCCTTTTGATGGCTGTGCCTCCAGTTTATGCTTAAATAAAGTTTATGAGAGAAACTGAATCAGATGCACCCAGCTAGTCTGCACCCAGATACCACAACAAGTTTGGTTAACATCTTTCACCTCACATAAAGTTTTATTGTGATAAAAACTTTTAAGACTAATCTCTTAGCAACTTTCAGATATACAGTATAGTATTGTTAACCATAAATTACATATCCAGAATTTATTTATTTATTTTATAACTAAATTACTTTTTGACCTCCTTCACCCATTTTCTCTACTCCTCACCTCTGACTCTGGCAACCACTAATACATTTTCTGTTTCTATAATTTTAGTTTTCTTTTCTTTTTTTTTGATTCTTAATATTTTTTAAATGTTAAACTAATATTTTTGGACACATCTTTGGATTAAACCTACTTGATAATAATATATTATTCATTTATATATTTTAAAATTTGTTGGCTATTTTTAAAATTTGCATCATGTATAATCAGTAATTTTTTAGTAATATCTTTGTTAGTGTTTGGTATCAGAGTGAGCTGGCCACAAAAAATCAGAAAGTGTTCCATCCTTCTCTATTTTATAGAAGAGTTTGTGTAAATTTGTGTTATTTATTCCTTAAATGTTTGGTATAATTTGCAAAACAAACCATCTGGGCTTCTAGTTTTTTCTGTGAGAACATTTTAATTTGTAGATCTAACTTTTTTAACAGATATAGGGCTATTCAGATTTTTAATTTCCTCTTTTGTCAGTTTGGATAAGTTCTATGTTTTGAGGAGTTTAACTATTTCATCTAAGGTGTTGATTTTTTTGACATAAAGTTACACATAATTTCTACTTATTATTCTTTAATAACTGGATAATTTGTAGACATGTTGTTCTTTTTATTATTGATACTGGTAACTTGTTTTCTATCTTGTTCTGTCTGTTTTTCTCTCATTCTTTTTTAAAATTTAACATTTTGAGATAATTCACTTACAGTTTTAAGAAATATAATAGAGAGATCCTATGTAACATTTACCCAGTTGTTCCCAATGGTAACATTTTCCAAAGCCATAGTAGAATATGACAACCAGGATGTTGACATTGACACAGTCAAAACATAGAAGAGTTCCATTATCATAAGGATTCTTCATGTTGCCTTTCACAATCACTTCCTTCTTGTCCCTACTTCTCTTTACTACTGGCAACTACTCATCTGTTCACCATTTCTATAATTTTGTCACTTAAAAATGTTATATAATTGGAATTATATAGTATGTACTATTTGGGGGGCATAGCTTTTTCACTCATAATTTATATTTCTCTGGAGATTCATCAGGATTGTTACTTTTATCAATAGTTTGTTCCTCTTTATTGCTGAGTAGTATTCTATAGTACAGTTGTGTAACAGTGTATTGAAATATTTACTTGTTAAAGGACATCTGAGTTGTTTCTAGTTTTTGGTTATTATAAATAAAGCTACTATAAAAATTTATGTACAGGTTTATGTGGACATATGTTTTTATTCCTCTGGATAAATCCCCAGGAGACCAATTGCTGGACTATATGGTAGTTGCATGTATAATTTTTCAAAGTAACTGACAAATTATTTTCCAGAGTGACTGACTATTCCTACTAGCAATGTATGAGTAGTCCAGTTTCTCTGAATTCTCACCAGCAATTGGTGTTGTCATATTTTATTTTAGTCATTCTGATAGATAGATAATATCTTTTTGAGGTCTTAATTTTTCATATCTCTAATGGCTAATGATGTTGACCATCTTTTCATGCTTATTTACCATCTATATATCTTCTACAGTGTGGTGTCTTTTCTTGTATTTTGCACATCAGACTATTTTTTTTTTCTTTTACTGTGTAGTTTTGAGTGTTCTTTATTCTAAATATAAAACCTTGTTAGCTATGTGATAGGCAAATATTATCTCTTAGATCAGTTTTCTTTTCACTTTCTTAACAAGATCTTGAATAAAGTAAATGTTTTTTGATTTTTTTATTTATCCTGTCTTCTTATTTATTTTATTACTCTTCAGAAATTTTAAATTTATAAATAGCAAAATTCATCTATTTTTATCATGAAATACATCACATACATACAGAAAAGTGCAGGAAATATAAACAAACAACTCAATAATTTACCACAAACTAATCACATGTGTATATTGACAGAACCAAGAAGCTCTCTCATGCTTCATCCCAATCAATACTCCCTCCCACTCCTGCTGTTGGTAGTAATGGTTTCTGCTTTTATTTATGATTTTTCTACTTGTATGGGCATTGCTAACATTAATTATGCCTGTTTTTAAAACATTTTTATTATATTGATTTGACTCAGACTTTTTTATTTTTATATTTTATAAACATTTATTTATTTATTCATTCATTCATTTATTTATTTATTTAAATGATTTAATTTTTTTTCCCCTGTCTACCACCCCGTCTCCCTTCTCCTTTACACTCGTAACTGCTAGTCCATTGTTCATGTCCATGAGTCTCTGTTTCTTTGTCCTGTTTGTTTGTTGCTTTTAGGTTTATATTCCACGTATAAGTGATACCATGTGATTGTCAACTTTTTTTT
>NW_006430735.1:5440639-5453263 GCF_000325575.1 Pteropus alecto
GCTTATTCTGTTGATTATAGCCATTCTAACAGGTGTGAGATGGTATCTCATTGTGGTTTTGATTTGCATTTCCTTAATAGCTAGTGATGTTGAGCATCTTTTCATATATTTGTTGGCCATTTGTATGTCCTCTGGGGAGAAGTGTCTGTTCAGGTCCTCTGCCCATTTTTTGATTGGATTGTTTGTTTGTTTCTTGTTGTTATTGAGTCATATGAGTTCTTTGTATGTTTTGGATATTAGGCCCTTATCAGAGGCATTGCTTGCAAATATATTTTCTCATTTACTTCCTTTGCCTTTGAGGTCAAATTCATAAAATCGTCTTTAAGTCAAAGGTCCTTGAGTTCAGTTCTTATGTTTTCTTCTATGTATTTTATTGTTTCTGGTCTTATATTCAGGTCCTTAATCCATTTTGAGTTAATTTTGGTGTGTAGCGATAGACAACAGTCTAGTTTCATTCTTTTGCAGGTAGCTTTCCAGTTTTCCCAGCACCATTTATTAAAGAGGCTTTCCTTTCTCCACTGTATGTTTTTGGCTCTTTTGTAGATAATTATTTGTCCATATAAATATGGGTTCACTTCTGGACTCTCGATTCTATTCCACTGGACCCTGTGTCTGTTTTCCTGCCAATACCATACCGTTTTGATTACTGTCGCTTTGTAGTATAATTTGAAGTCGAGCAGAGTGATGCCTCCAGCCTTATTCTTTTTACTCAGGATGGCTTTGGTAATTCAGGGTCTTTTATGCTTCCAAACAAATCTGATGATTTTTGTTCTATTTCTTTGAAAAAAGCCGGTAGGATATTGATGGTTATCGCATTAAATCTGTATAATGCTTTAGGTAATATGGTCATTTTAACTATGTTGATTCTTCCAATCCAAGAACATTTCCTTGTATCTTCTTTGATTTCTTTTAACAGAGTCTTATAGTTTTTATTAGGTCCTTTACATATTTCAGTAGATTTATTCTTAGGTATTTTATTCTTTTTGTTGCAATTGCAGAAGGAATTATTTTTTCCACTTATTTTTCTGACACTTCGTTATCAGTATGGAACACTATGGATTTTTGAACATTGATTTTGTATCCAGAAACTTTATTGTATTTATTTATTGTTTCTAGTAGTGTTCTTGTGGAGTCTTTATATAGGGTTTTCTATATAGAGAATCATATCATCCTCAAATAGTGACAGTTTGACTTCTTTGTTTCCTATTTGGATGCCTTTTATATCTTTCCCTTGTCTGTCTGATTGCACTCACTAGGACCTCCAGTTTTATGTTGTATAACAGCAGTGATAGTGGACAGCCTTGCCTTGTTCCTGATCTTAGAGAGAAGGTGTTTAGTTTTTCACCATTAAGTATAATGTTGGCTAAGGACTTGTCATATATAGCCTTTATTTTATTAAGATATTGTTCTTCCATACCAATTTTGTTAAATGTTTTGATCATAAATGCATGCAGTGTCTTGGCAAAGACTTTTTCTGCATCTACTGATATGATCATATGATTCTTATTTTTTAATTTGTTTATGTGGTGGATCACATTAATCAATTTGTGTATGTTGAACCATCCCTATGCCTCACTTGATCGCAGTGTATAATCTTTATAATATGTTGTTCTATTCAGCTTTGTTGCATTTATTTTTTTCTATTTTTTTATTTTGTTTTCAATTTCATTTATTTCTGCTCTAATTTTGATGATTTCTTTCCTTCTGCTAGCTTTAGGCTTCATTTGTTCTTCTTTATCTAGATTTTTAACATGAAGCATTAGGTTGTTTATTTGGGCTCCCTCTTGTTTTTCAAGATAGGCATGTAATGACATGAACTTTTCCCTTACGACCACTTTTGCCATGTCCCCCACATTTTGATATGTTGTAGTATCGTTATCATTCATTTCTATGTATCTCTTGAGCTCTCTTTTTATTTATTCCCTGACCCAGTTATTCTTCAATAGCAGGAGGTGTTTAATCTCTATGTACTTGTGGTTCTTTCAGCTTTCTTTTTACAGTTGCTCTCTAGTTTGAAAGCATTATGATCAGAGGATATGGTTGGTATGATTACAACCTTCTTATATTTGTTGAGGCTATCTCTGTGTCCCAGTATGTGGTCAATTCTTGAGAATGTTCCATGTGCACTGGAGAAGAGTGTAGAAGCAGCTGTTTGGAAGTGGTAGGCTCTGACTTATTTCAGTTATGCCTAGTTGTTCTAATGTGTCATTTAAGGATGTTATTTCCTTATTCATTTTCTATTTAGATGATCTGTTCATATTCAACAGTGGGGTATTTAGGTCCCCTACTACCATAGTATTTTGGTCTATTTCTCCCTTTCATTTTGTTAGTAATAGCTTTACATATTACAGGGCTCCCTGATTGGGAGCATAGATATTAATAAGTGTTATGTCTTCGTGGTGCATGATTCCCTTTATCATTATAAAGTGTCCCTCAGTATCTTTCTTTACCTTTTTTTATTTTGAAGTCTATTCATCCAATATTAGTACCGCTACTCCAATTTTCTCTGAAGGCCATCTCCTAGAAATATCATTTTCTATCTTTTCACCTTGATCCTATTTTTGTCTCTGGAGCTGAGATGTGTCTCCTGGAGGCAGCATATGATTGAGATTTGCTTTTTGATCCATTCTGTAACTCTGTGTCTTTTTATTGGTGAGTCTAGTCCTTTTACATTTGGAGTGATTATTGAAATATGAGATCTTCTCATAGCCATCTTATCTTTTGTTTTCTGGTAGCACGGTGTTTACATTGCTCCCTTGTCCTTATGTTTTTGTTTTCTTTATTTTGGTTGGCTTTTGTGAGTTTTGCCTCTGATTTTTTGTTTGTTTGTTTTATGTTACATACTTCAATTCTAACTCTATGGTGTGTGGTTGCCATTACAAATATTTAAAAGAATTAGATATAGATAGATGATATAGATATAGATATAATCAACACTAAGCTTTTATGCCTAAGACTTCAGGCCAATTCTTGCCATAGGTCGTGGTATATTTGCCTTACCATAGCTCTTTCTTTTTTGCTCTAGTGCTTCTCAGAAAAAAATAGGACACTGAAATTTGAGGACTTAATGGAGTTTAGCAACTTCAGTTATCTGATGTCTATGAAGCCTGACCAGTCTACTTGTAGTCTATAAGATCATGTGGAAGCTTCAGCGTGAGCTGATCCCTTTCAGTATTTCCTGTATTGCAGGACTTTTAATGGAGAATTCCCTCAATTTTTGTTTGTCTGGAAAGGTCTTGATTTCTCCTTCATATCTGAAGGAGAGCTTAGCTGGATACATTATTCTAGGCTGGTAGTTCCTTTCACGTAATAGTTTAAATATTTGGTTCCATTCCTTTCTGGCTTGTAAGGTCTGTGCTGAGAAGTCCGATTATAATCTAACAGGTTTTATTTTATATGTTACTGTTTTCTTCTCCCTGACTGCCCTGAGAATTCTGTCTTCATCGTTGATTTTTGATAATTTTAATACAATATGTCTTGGTGAAGGCCTTTTTGGGTTGAGATAATTGGGTGTTCTGTTGACTTCTTGAATTCCAAACTTCAGCTCATTCCTTAGATTTGCGACGTTCTCATCAACTATTTGTCTGAAAATGCTTTCTAATCCCTGCTCTTTTTCCTCACTTTCGATAATGCTCATTATTGTTATGTTTCTTCTCCTCATGGTATCAGCTGGTTCTTGTATTTTTCTTTCATTATTTCATTATTTTTCATTCTTTGATTTCTCTCTTTTTCCTTCTTTATTTCTAGAGTTCTGTCTTCGATATCACTGATCTTTTCCTCCATTTGGTCAACTCTATTTCCCAAGTTGAAGAGTTCTTCAACTCTTGCAGTGTTTCAGTGTTTCTTTATCTGCAGAAGGTCTATTCAGTTCTTTTTGAGAGTTCAGTCTCCTTGCTAAGGTACTCATTCTGCTCATCTAGTTATTTTTTCAATTCTTGAAATTGTTGATATGATTTGTTTTGGATCTCATTGAGTTATTTCAGAAGTACCATCCTGAATGTTGTGACATTTAAGTCACATATTTCTATGTTCGTAAGCTTGTTTTCTGGAGATTTTTCTCTTTCTTTCTGAGATGCCTTGTCATCTTGGTTGTTCATGGTGTTTAATGGACTATTTCTCCTCCTGGGCATTAATGGAAGTGTATTCTGCTTTTTTTTTTTTCCCCCCCAGAAAGGAGATTTATTATATAATGGTCCCTAAACTGTTGCAAAGAAGGTGTTTTTGTTTTGGTTTCCAGTAGGTGGTGTCTAAGTCTCTTGGATTTCTGCTTTATATAAAATCTTAATAATGTCTTTTTTTTCCCTTACAGATATCTAATCACTCTCGCTACCCTCAGTCTCCATTCCTGTCAGTATTAGTGACAGTTTTGGTAGCATTTGTTCAGGTTCTCCTCGGGCTCCCCGGTGTTTGATCTTGGAGAGCATAGGGGGAGGGCCCTTCTGTGTTTAGGGATGGAGTCTGTGGCTCAGCCTCGGTTTTGCAATCGCAGCCAGTAAAAATCAACTGTTGTTTCTCTGCCGTCCCCGCTTTTTCTACCATTCCCATTTCTCTGCCTTCTGCCCTGATGACTGGGCACTGCCGCCGGTCATGTGGAGCTCACAGCACTCCCAGGCAATGCTGTTCAGGGTATTCACCATTCCTTCTCCCCTCCCTCTCCTCCTTCAGGGAGCTCCGGTGGCTGTGAAAGGCAGCTTCTTTATTTCTCTCAGTCCACCACTTGACAACCAGGGTTCTGCCCTGTGGTAACTCTTATGTGCAGATCCCATGCTCAGATGTGCTGGTGTGCAGTTTGGGTGTTTTTTGTTGAGTTTTAGGTGTTCAGCTTATTGTTATTTCAAGGGGAGAGATCCAGGGATATCTCTCAATCTGCTATGTTCTAAAAGTTTTTGATTTTTATGAAGAATAATTTTTCTAATACATCATGCTTTTGGTGTCAAATCTAAGAAATCTTTGCCTTATGCTAAATCTATAGATTTTATCCTTTTTCAAATATATATTTTTTGTTTTACATTTCATATTTAATTCCACAGTCCAGTTTAAATTAAATTTTGTGAAGACATGAGACTTAGGTCAAGGTTAATTTTTTTTCCTTTTATTCTTCAGCATCATTTGTTAATAAGACTATCTGTCCTCTATCAAATTGCTTTTGTATCTTTATAAGAAAATCAGTTGGGAATATTTGTGTGGATATATTTCTGGGTTTTAAAAAATCCGTCCCATGTGTCTTTCTCTCTGCCAATATTACATAGTCTCCATTACAATAACTGTAATAATGTTGTAAAATCAGATATACTGATTCTTCCCAGTTTATTCTTCTTTTTCAAAATTGTTTTATTTTAGTTTCCTCGCCTTTTTATTTCTTGAATAATTGCATGTGGTATAGTATCTTTAATTTTTGTTTCTTTGCATAATCTTTATTACTAAGGCATAATCTTTCTGGGGTCATAACCTATGTGGTGTTCATGGGGTTATACTGTACCTAGCCAGAACTTCAATATCTCTCAGTAATGTGTGGCCTTGAGAATGTTTATTCAGCACAAAGCTCCCTAATGGCTCCTTTCTGCCAATTCTCCTCTCGTGTTCTGCTTGTGCAGATTAGCACTGGACTAATAACATAAGGGGATCCCATGAAGATTTCTGGTGCTCCTTCTTTTCATAATTCTTCCCTCCTTGTCACCCCTCCCCACAAATCAAGCTGCTTCAGTAGCCATGACTCTGTTTTTTATACTCAGTGAGACTACTGTTCTCTGTTTAGCCTCCACATCTTTATGCCACAATTTGTAAGAAAGCCAGAGTGAAAGCGAACTCTCCCAATGTGTTTATTTTTCTCTCAAGGATCTAGCTATACACATCCCTGTCCAATACTTAAAATCAGTTGCTTCATATATTTTAACCTGTTTTATGTTTATTTACTATGGGAAGTCCGATATAATTATTCATTATGGCCAGGGCCAGAATTCCAGAGGCATTGGAATTTTTTAAAAGTTCCTGAAGCATTTTATTTGTTTGTTTGTTTGTTTTTGGTTTTATTCATTTATTTTTTTCCTTAAAATCCCTTCAAGGTTCAGGACCACTAAGTTAGTTAAATACAGTTTAATAATAATAAGAGCTGATATTTATATAGTAAGTGTATAGTACAACATATCAGGCTCATTTAATCCTCACTACAGTTCTATGAAATAAACAGATATTCCAATTATACAGATGGGAAATGGAGGCACTATAATTGACCCAAGGACCCAAGGTCATTTAATTTATGAATAGTAGAGACAGGATTCAGTTAATATTTTTAACATTTTACTGTGGTATCTCTAGGAAAGTATTAATACGTGAGCTCTAAGGTTCAGTCAAATTAAAGTAAGAAAAGAGTGCTACTTTCTTCTCAACTAGTTACTACTAGTGAGGACATTTCACTGAAAGATTTTATTCACTAAGGTTTTATTTCAAAGCAGGTCTACGTGGCATCATTATCATCATTATCACTATAGCTTATATTTATTGTATATTTAGTATATGCTAAACGATATATTATGAATTTTATGTATATTTTCAATTTCTCATAATAACCCTTTGAGATAGTGACATGATAGAGTTGGCTCTTACCAGTTGGTAAGAGCTGATTATTAAATTTTGGGGAAGATTATGAGCTGATTGATGTTCTGTTGGTGAGAGTGATCACTCAAAGAAATGGATAAATATCATACATTAGGGCTTCCTCTTCCTCTGCTAAAGTTACCTGTCAAACATTTACTAGCAAACCATTAGTATTATTATTAAGTCCATTTTGGAATGAGGAAACTGACATATGGAGTGGAGGTAGGAATTAAATAACTTGCTACTGACCACACAGCAAATAGCAGCCAACCAAAAATTTCAGAACCCAGATTCATGTGCATTGTTCACCATTACACTGGTCAGTATGTATGGTGATGACATTAATCTTGGTTATTCAAGCAGGTAGAGATAGGTTAAAAAGAAGAGGGAGATCATGTAATATTAGATAATTTTGATTTTAAAAGCAGTGTTTTACTATTTAATTTTTTAGTGTTTGGACTATTTTTAGTTAGACTTGTAACAATTACCTTGCTGTTCTTTCCTTTACACTTGAAATTTATGATAAATAAAATGGAAGTGTTAGATGAGTAGTGATGTCTGCATAAAAAATTCTTACAGATCTCTTTATAATTATCTTACCTTGAGATGAAGCAGAGGGAGTCATGCCCATTATGTTCTGTTAGGGAGAGTTTGGTAGTATTGTCTTAGAGATTAAATTAAAATTAATTTAATTAAAATGTTTTGATTAATAGCATTACTAAACATAGCCCCATAAAGTTATAGAAGACAATGGAGCCAATCATAAGTAGGTTTCTGCTTTTCTTGAGTGGGTATTAGGAGTAAATAAAAATAAAAAACATTTATCGAGTGCATACTTTGTCCGGTACTATTTTAAAATATTTTTAAGTTTTAATTCCTTCAACTTTTATAATAAACCTATATTTAGGAGTGCAATGAAAGGATTTAGGGTTCCCGAAGCTAGAACAGGGATGAGGAAATTGTCAGTTGTTCCCCCTCTCCCCAGTCATGCCATCATAGCTAAATCACTCCCACAGTCCAAGTGGGTTTGAGCTACCTCACTACAAAAGCATATTTTAGTACACAGCAACAGTTTTTATAAAATACTAAAATAAAAAATATATCTTTCTTTACTTGTGATTTTTCCTTCTCGGATGCAAGAGAAAAGTCAGAGTAAGCAAACAGAAGGGCCATGTTTATATTAGGCATTCCTCTCATTTCACTCCAGACCATTATAAATGCCCAGCGCCAGCTGAACCCATCACCAAGCCGAGACAAAAGAGGGCTCATTAATAGAAAGACCAGAAGTCTAAAAGACAAAACAAATTTTGAAAGGTTATTCTTGTCATAGAAATTTATTTACATTTCATCCTACTCTATTCCTTCCAATCTATTCCCTATGGAATTGCCAGCTCTCAGACAAAGGAGCCATCTTTTACTTTTGGCACAGCACCAAAGGAGGGCAGAAGGATGTTCTATAGAGAGACATGCCAAGAGAATGGCATTAATAGTCTCTTTGTTTCCTCCTGTTGGGTGAGTAGTAAGGTAATTCTACATCATCCCCCTTGAGTGGTGCTTCTTCAGACAGAAGAGGAAAAGTTAGCGATATTTTGTAGATGTATATTCTATTCTGGATCACAAACAGAAATAAAAGCAAATTTAATGAATAAGAGGTAAGGGAAAAAAGTCTTTCCTTTTTTTTGTAGATTTAAAGTTTTGCTGAATCTGTGCAATATGGGTCAATTCATTTTTATTTCTTCTTTTAGCCACATATCATTCTTACATTTTATACTAATTGTATCTGATAATTTGGACCTAATTCGAATTTTCAAAAATTTTCCCAAGGGCTTACATTGCTTTGAAATGCAGTTAAAAACTGGAAAAAAAATACTAAGCACGAATTTGCTGATGAGTCCTCGGAAAGTTTAAAAGTCAAGTTTTCATTCCAAGGAATAAAAATTTCTACTATTTAAAAGAATATCTTCATGTTTATTCAGTATCCTATAAATAGAAAAATTCAAATGTTGTTCTTACCTTAAAGCAATAAGTGTAAAGTATACACTTAATGAATAATATATGTCAGAAAATGATATATGTAAATACATAGGTGCAGGAATTAGAAGTCCGACGAAAGTAAACACCATAAGAAAAGCAACAAATGATAGACAATTCCAGAATCTGCATTTTCAGAAAAAAATTAAATATAGTTATAGTTAATTAATCTAATATATTTATTACAAGACTTATCTATGAATGAGGCATTGTACTAGGCATTACTAAGAAAGTAAAGATGAATAAACTATTTATCAACACTGAGGGGCTTATAATTTCACTGAGGAGAAAAGAGCACTAAGGCAAGTAAACAAATAATTGTAAAGCAATTTTAACCACTTTACGCTGAATGTAAATTAGTGTCTTTCTTTTTTGATTGACTTTGAAAGACATGTTTAGGTTATAGTTATGCTATCTGACAGAACTCTTTCAGGCATCATGGTTCACAGAGCTTAAAAATACTAAATTGTGAAGTCCTTGTACCATTAGGAAAGGTTAAAATTGACTTTGAAAGGAAATACTAAACTACTAGTCTGGTTTACATAGTGATAGAATTAAGCCTTTGCCTAAAATCTGGCAAGCACTTAGAAGATATGAAGGAATCTTTTATTCACTTGAATGCTCTTTGTAGATTCTCTGTTTGGGATTTGTGAGGATGTGCTTATTTAAGTGCTCCAGAGCCCAGGAAAACTGCATCATTCTTAAAGCTCATGTTCTCATCAGCTATATGCAAAGCAGTTTGAAAAATCACACTCAAATACCAATATTGGTCATGTTTGGGTGTTGGGACCATATGAGACTGTTTAAAACTTACTTCTTTTATATATTTCATGTTGTTAATGTCAACTATTATATTTGTAATAAAATAAATTGAAAAGATTAAAAAGATACTTAAACACAATTTTATGAGAGGAAGGCAGCTTGGTTTTACCCATATGGTACCAGACTCTGTCCATGAAACCCTTGAAAGATAATTTTTGTCTCTTCTTCGGGAATATTGCTTTTTGCTTAAAAACAAATTCAGTACTAAAAGCAAATCTTTCTCGGTTACATTAATAAGAAATCTTTGTTTCTGAACTATATTTAAGAGGTACAAATAAATACCTAGGCATTATCAGAGAAACAGTCATATAAAACATTCTAGCTTAGGAAATATTAAATCAAATCACTCAAAATATTTTTTTCTGTTACTGAACTTAAATTAATCACTCTAGGCTGAGAGCTATCATTCCTTTTTTGTATATGTATGGACATACTTTAAATTCTGTTACCTTATGAATTTAAATATTGCATCCAATATTAACTTGGAGGAAAACACACTAAGATATATTTTACGATGGCTGTGTAACCTTTGTATTTTTATCATTCTTTGACTTCCCATCAAAAGCAAATTTAATTGTTGTACCAAATACAATAGGCACCCCCTGCCCCCTAAAAAATTCCTCAAAGAATTATACCCACCTACTCATACAATTAAGAAATCACTTGTAAACATTGAGTAAAATATTTCAGTCAAGTGAATGGTGAATATGAACCACTATCATATTTTGCTATTTATTTAATGACTATAATTTTAAAATTCTCCTGAACATTGTGGAAAAATGCCACCAAATACCAAAAATTACAGTCTTATTAATTAGCATAAAGAGTAATCAAATCAATTAAGCCACAAATATTGAGACACTATCAAGACCTTTTATGTGTGGTAGAAATTGAGAGAAACCTAATGAGGAGAAAAGCAGATTCTCTAAGAGAAATCAGTCTCCATCAAATTTATAGTGCTGTGAGCCAAACAATCAAGTTCCAAATCCATCTAATAGATGTGTGCATGTACTCGTGTGTGTGTGTGTGTGTGTGTGTGTGTGCGCGCGTGTGTGTGTATGTGTGCGCACACAGTAAGTCAGGCACACAGAAAAAGAGTTTCTGAATCTTTTTTAAAAGTCCTTTCTTTCATGTGGTGTTCATGAGCTATGCTAATAAATCTAGATCTTTTATGGTAGCAAAGATTCACAACCTTGTTTGCATGCAAGTTTCATTTAGGGAGAGTTTTTAAAAATCAGAAATCCTATGCTCTCACTCTCATAGATTTTGACTCTATAGATCTGGGCATCTATATTATTTTTATTGCCTAATGTTGCACAGACACTAGTCTAGAGGAATGATAAGACCTTATGACCTGGACATTTTAAAAATGTTAATTTGCCAAGAATAAAAGATCGCACAGGGTAGCAAGGAAGCAGTTCCTATTTTGGAAATTTCTAACAGGATGATATATGAATAGAAACATGAAAGAAGTGAGACAGCTACTTCTGCCTGTATGCCGGGGAAGCATGCTGATATGCAGAGGAAGCATATTTCAAGAGCAGATACAAGCCAGAATAGGAACATGTTGGCATGCTTGAGAAACAGCAAGGTGATCAATGTGGCTAGAACAGGGTGGTGTGAGGAAAAGAGCGGTAGAAATGAATCACAGAAGTAACAGAGGGACATATCATAGGACTTTGACACTAAAACAACCTTGACTTGTAGCTAAACGAGATGAGAAGCTAATAGATGATTTTAAACAAAATAAATGATCTGGGTATGGAGAAAATAAGGCAGGTAAGGATCAGTAAAAGATCACAAGGTCACAAGATCAAGTCTCAGTATGTTTGCAGAAATGTTAGAATTGGGGTCTCAGAGGATGGAAACTGAAAAGATGAGAGATGTTGCATCTCCACTCTTAGAGAATAGCATGGACCTGCTGTAGATTGTTGTAGGATGTAGTAGGTTTTATCATTATTATTTTAGATTTCTACTATCTTGGAGAATAGAAGCTGGTAGATATCATATTTTAGATACTAAGATTCTTGAAATTGAGATTATGAAGTGATTATTTATATGATCATATAGGTGTCCGGTGTGGTGGACATGCTCATGGGAGGAAACTGAAAATGGAGGGAGTAGAAGGGTCAACTTAGTGGATATTGATTAGCATCACTATGAATAGTGATAGAGTAATGTTGGAGAGAATCACAGCAAGAGGGAGCCAAAATCTTCACAATATGGAGAGTTTGACTCATGACTCTAGAAGGTGGCAGATGGCATGAGCTTTAAAATTAGGTATTTCTGGGGAAGGAGGAGAAAGAATGATACAGAAACGAGTGAGACACAGTCTACCACAATTCTAGGCTTAGTAGTATGAGGGTAGGAAAGACACCATGACTTTTAAGGAATGCAAGGGAAGTAATGTCTTCAGGGGAGATTCAGCTTTCAGTTACAACAAGAAGGTGAAGGAACCTTCAGATACACTTCCTATAGATATAGTTGAACACTTGTGTAACATTTAAAATTTTTCCTACAACTATGGCCAGGTTAATTCTGCCTAGGGGCTAGTATAATTGACTTCCATTGTTCACATGGAATTTTAGTAAACTGACCCTGAATTCTATAAGATCTTATCATTAAGTTTCTGACTTCTGAATTTATTCTATCTTCTATGATGGTCTCCCAAACTCTAAAAATCATTGATCATGTTCAAGGCCATTGTTAGTACATATGTTGTTGTTGTATGATTTAGGCTAAATTTCTACCCTATGTATTCAAGCATTACAGAAATCACTCTCCTTTAGACTGACACAGATTCCACTCACCCTTGAGCTTGGCACCCTTTAACAGGGAATAATTTGAACATTTCTATTAAATTTAAGTGTTGCTTACATTTAGTTTAGCCATACTTTTATTTATTTATTTATTTATTTATTTATTTATTCATTCATTCATTCATTCATTCATTCATTTATCTATCTACTTATTACCAATTTTACAATATGTGCTGTGCTAGACACTTGTGATACTGTTGATTACCACAAAATTTCTCCTCTTAAGGAAGTCACAATCTAGTGAAGAAACTCATTCAGAACAAGAATATACACATAAACTGTGGAAGCCTATAGTGCCTGAGGTAAAACAAAAAACAAACAAAAACAAAAAAAGTCTTTACTGAGAAGTAATATTTGA
>NW_006430735.1:5453852-5495475 GCF_000325575.1 Pteropus alecto
CTTCTATTTTTTAGAAGAGTTTGAAGAGAATAGGTATTAAATCTTCTTTGAATGTTTGGTAAAATTCACTGGTGAAGCCATATTGTCCTGGACATTTACTTTTTGGTAGGTTTTTGATTATTGTTTCAATTTCCATACTGCTGATTGTTTTATTTAGATTTTCTAGTTCTTCTTGATTCTTTCTAGGTTATTAAATTTGGTGTTATATACTTTTTCATAGTATTCTTGAATGGTCCTTTGTATTTCTGCGATATCAGTCATAATTTCCCCTCCTTCATCCCTGACTTTGTGTCCTTTCTCTTTTTTCTTTAGTGAGTCTAGCCATGCGTTTGTCAATTTTATTAACCTTCTCAAAGAACAAGATCTTCGTTGCATTTATTTTTTCTATCGTTATTTTGTTTTCAATTTCATTTATTTCTGCTCTAATTTTGATTATTTCTTTCCTTCTGCAGACTTTAGGATTCACTTGTTCTTCCTTTTCTAGTTTTTTAAGATGAAGCATTAGGTTATTTATTTGGTCTTGTTCTTGTTTTTGGAGGTAGACTTGTAATGATACGAACTTTCCTCCTATGACTGCATTTGCCGTGTCCGAAATGTTTTGATATGTTGTACTATCATTATCATTCGTTTCTATGTATCTCTTGAGCTCTTTTTTTATTTATTCCCTGACCCAGTTATTCTTCAGTAGCAGGAGTTGTTTAATCTCTATGTACTTGTGGTTCTTCCTGATTCCCTTTTGCAGTTGAGCTCTAGTTTCAAAGCATTATGATAAAAAAAATATGGTTGGTACGATTTCAACCCTCTTATATTTCTTAAGGCTATCTCTGTGCCCCAGCATGTGGTCAATCCTTGAGAATGTTCCATGTGCACTAGAGAAGAATGTATAAGCAGCTGTTTGGGGACGGAAGGCTCTGTAAATGTCAATTATGTCCAGTTAGATAAATGTATCATTTCAAGATGTTATTTCCTTATTGATTTTCTGTTTAGATGATCTGTCCATTTCCAACAGTGGGATATTTAGATCCCCTACTACGATAGCGTTTTGGTCTGTTTCTCCTTTTAATTCTGTTAGTAATTACTTTACATATTTCGGGGTTCCCTGATTGGGAGCATAGCTATTAATAAGTGTTATGTGTTCTTGGTGCATGATTCCCTTTATTATTATAAAGTGTCCCTTGGTATCTTTCTTTACTTTTTTTGTTTTAAAGTCTATTTTTGTCTGATATTAGTACTGCTACTCCTGCTTTTCTCTGAATGCCATTTGCTTGAAATATCATTTTCATCCCCTTCACTTTGAGTCTATATTTATTTTTGGAGCTGAGATGTGTCTCCTGAAGGCAGCATATGGCTGGGTTTTGTTTTTTGATCCATTCTGCAACCCTGTGCCTTTTTATTGGTGAGTTCAGTCCATTTACATTTAGGGTGATTATTGAAATATGAAGTCTTCATATAGCCATTTTATCTTTTGGTTTCTGGTAGCTCAGTGTTTCCATTGCTTCCTTGTCTTTGTGTTTCTGTTTTGTTTTTTTTTTTCTGAGACGCTTTTGTGGGTTTTCCCTCTGGTCTTTCTTATTTTATGTTGTATACTTCAGTTCTAAATCTTTGGCCTGTGGTTACTATTACGAATATGAAAAGGATAGTTGTATATATACAGTCATCTCTTTTCTTCTGTGTGTGCCTTATCTCCATTACTCTTTGTGAATTTGGATCTTTGAATCCTCCCCTTTTCAGTTATTGTTGTCCCAATTTGTCCCTATGTATGCTGAATGTTCATTACTCCTATGTATGCTGAACGTTCATTACTATCTTGTTATAACAAATCTCTTCTTATTTTTAAGGTTATAATGCCCTGTTTCCAGTAAGGGTTGCACTCCTCTGCTTCTATCAGCCTGCTAGTCACCTTACCTCTAATAATGTATTTTTGTTGTTGTTATTTTGTTTTAGGTGAGCTGATCCCTTTCAGTATTTCCTGTATTGCAGGACTTTTAATGGAGAATTCCCTCAATTTTTGTTTGTCTGGAAAGGTCTTGATTTCTCCTTCATATCTGAAGGAGAGCTTAGCTGGATACATTATTCTAGGCTGGTAGTTCCTTTCACATAATAGTTTAAATATTTGGTTCCATTCCTTTCTGGCTTGTAAGGTCTGTGCTGAGAAGTCCGATAATAATCTAATGGGTTTTCTTCATATGTTACCGTTTTCTTCTCCCTGACTGCCCTGAGAATTCTGTCTTCATCGTTGACTTTTGACAACTTTAATACAATATGTCTTGGTGAAGGCCTTTTTGGGTTGAGATAATTGGGTGTTCTGTTGACTTCTTGAATTTCAAGCTCCAACTTATTCCTTAGATTAGGGAAATGCTTTCTGGTCCCTGCTCCTTTTCCTCACCTTCAGTAATGCCCATTATTCTTGTTTCCTCTCCTGATGGTATTAGCTAGTTTTTGTATTTCTCTTTCACTATATTTCATTCTTCAGTTTCTCTCTTCTTCCTTCTGATTTCTAGATTTTTGTCTTCACTATCACTGATCCTTTCCTCCACTTGGTCGTCTCTATTTCCCAGGCTTGCTATTTCATTTTTCATCTCTTACAGTGTGTTCTTTATCTGCAGAAGGTCTATTCAGTTCTTCTTGAGGGTTTCAATCTCCTTGCTCTGCTTATCTATTTTTTTTTTTTTTTAATTTGAAATTGTTGATATGAGTTGTTTTGGATTTCACTGAATTTTTTCAGAAGTACCATCCTGAAGTCTCTGTCATTTAAGTCGTTTATTTCTATGTCTGTAAGTTATATTCTGGAGATTTTTCTCTTTCTGCGATGCCTTGTTACCTTGGTTGTTCATGATGTTTAATGGACTGTTTCTCCACCTGGACATTAATGGAAGTGTATTCTGTTGTTTTTCCAGAAAGAAGATTGATTAAATAAAGGTCTCTCTTTAGCCCACTGCAAAGAAGATGCTCTTCTTTTGGATTCCAGTAGGTGGTGTCTAAGCCTCTTGGATCCTTAGCAGTTTTGGTAGTGTTTGCTCAGATTCCCGTGGGGCTCCATGGTGATCTAGTCTCTCAGAGGGCACGGGGGAGGGGCCCTCTGGGTCTGGGGTTGGGGGCTGCGGCTCAGCCTCGGTTTTGCAACCGGGGCTGGTAAAAATCAGCGGTTGTTTCTCTGCGGTCCAGCCCCACTTCTCTGCTTTCTGCCTTGATGACTGGGCCCTCTGGTCGGCTGTGTATAAGCCCTAGTACTTCCAGGCAGGGTTGTTCAGGGAAGTCCTCTCCCTCCTTCATCCCTCCCCCTCCTTCTACAGGGAGCTCCAGTGACTGCGAAAGGCAGCTTCTTTATTACTCTCGGTCCACCACCAGACACTCGGGGTTCTGACCTGTGATAACTCTTATGTGCAGATCCCATGCTCAGTCGTAATGGTGTGCAGTTTGGGTGTTTTTTTGTTGAGTTTTAGATGTTCAGCTTATTGTTGTTTCAAGGGAAGAGATCTAGGGACGTCTCTCACCCCGCCATGTTTCCGCCAAATCCCCATACTTTTTTTTTTATAACACTGCTAATCTTCCTTAACTGCCTTAGCTTGATCTTTTAATTTGCTTTACATAGCATCTCTTCATTGTACTTATTCATTGTCTTTTATTTTAATAGCAGTGCCATGTTGAGCCATGTGGAAGCCTGTGGCAAAAGGAACTATTGATCTTATCTATATTTTAAATGTTTATATGTTCACCGTGGATTTTTGCATTAATTTAAAAAAAATTTTCATTAAAATGTTATCTTTATTATTGAGTTTTTTGATACCTTCTTAAATTTTGTACCTGAAATGAGTGCTTCACTTCACTTACCTTAATCCTGGCCTCATCTAGTGGATTAAAGTGGAATATACCAAGTAGATAGTAAGTGCTTTGAGGGAATTTGTGGGAAAATAGAACCAACATGAACTCAAGGTGAGGTTATAACTTTTGCTTAAAATTAGAGGAGTAGAAGATACAGGCGATAGAGTTTTTCACAAAGTTTTTTTTCTACTGGGTAGTTTTCAAGCCAGTATCTTATTTTGACCATGTAGATGTAGATGTAGTTACTATTAGAAAAAATTATAGCTTTTAATTGGTAAAACGAAGTAAAAATATGCTAGCCACTCACTTGAGAAGTAGTGATTCAACTCCTGGTTTAAAACTTGTAGAATTTAAAAAAAGTCCCATAATTGCCAGCGTGAATATTCCAGACATTCCAACTAGCTCACCTGTTTTTAAAAAGAAATAAATATAAAGTATTAATTTAACATTGACAGTGGCACAAATTTTACCACAGATTAAAAAATCAGATATCTTGAAAGTACGGTGACTTTATACAGAGGCTACCCTACTTGGTTTCAACTGGATACTATTATAAATTATTAACACCACCCATCATCATTCTTCCTCTTCAAGTTCACATGCAACTGTGTAGTAAAGTCTGTACTAGACATCCTTACACTGCTTGGCACCATTGGCAACAATATGGAGCTCACAAAACTCTTCACTGGACCTAGTGAAGCTATAGGAACTTCCAAAGGTCTAATGTTTACAGAGGGGCTCTGGTCGAATAAAGGAGAAGTGAGCTAATAAGTTCTTTATGGACTAGCCTATTTCATATGCTTTCTTCTTGGGAGGCAGTAGTAGATACAAGTTTGACTTTGTGACAGGTCTTAGGGAGTTGAGCCAGTAAAAACCCAATATGAATCTACTTCCTCATTTTAGTTTTGTTTTGGTGCATTTACTGTGGGCAAATAAAAAGCTTAAAGAACTGTAGCATATTCTTAAAAGTAGTTCTAGTAGAGTTATCCGCCCCCCTAGCTTATGAAAGTAGAATATTATCATTGTGAAAAATTCAAATAATATGATACAGTATAGAGATTATATATATTAAAAAAAAAAACACCAGTAATTCTACTGACATTACATCAGATATAATTTAAATAAATTTTTAATTGGAATTTCTATTAGGGAGAGAACTGTCTTCACCTAGAAGAAATAATTTGATTAACAAATTGAGAATAGAGAATGAGATCCAAAAGGCAGCTTTAAGCAATAAAGGATGCTCACTGAATTTCCATATTGGAGACAAGTGCTAAAAATTAAGCAGGGAACATGAAAAAGTGGGGAAATAAAGTAGTTATCAGATCTCATGGAACCATGAACTATATAATGTAACTTTTCCTGTGAGCTCTCCTTGTCTCCATCTTAGTAAGGACCAGAAACTGTGGCATATTTAAGAGGAGGAAGCAGATATCATGAGGAAAGAAACTAGAAAATTTTAGAAATTATAAGGAGATCTTTGGGTTTTCATAGGCTATAGAATTGTGAATTTGATATATTTGGATAAAGATCTTTGGGAGGAATGGAGTATCCAATGAACACTCACAGTGGCATACCTCTAACATTCATATACACAACTAAAGTCACACATAAAAAACTACAATGGGCTTATACAGTAATATGATTCTGTAATGGGCTTCTTTTTCTTAATTTAATGTTTAGCAGATATTGTTCTAATGAATAAAAATAAAACTTTTGTTTTAATATTAAATAACTAGATATATAACTTTTATCATATTGCTATATTAAATTGTCATATGTGTGCCTTCTGTTTCTTTGGTTTACTTTGTATTTATTACACCATTGTAATTTGATTACTGTAGTCTTATTAAATGTTTAATTCCTACTTAAATTGGAAAAGTTCTTCACTTTTTAAAAAATTGTCTTGCTTATGCTCAGAGAAACTTTTATTGTTTTGTAAAATTTCAATGCCCCCCCCAAAATTTTTAGCATTGTGTGATTCAGATTCTGATACATTTTAATATGATGAAATTAATATTATTATTACATGGTTGAATCTTCTTTTTAGAGATGGAAAGTTACAGGTTTGATATTCTTTATTTTAGTTCTGGCCAGAAATGGTACCTAACCAAAAAACTAACACTTTAGTTAGTCATTTTTGAATCATGAAAAAGGAAACTGAAGATAGAGGTACTTTAAGATCAAGTTCTGGACTAGTCATTGTAACTTGTTTGGTAATGGTAAAATTTGGAAAATATCACAACTACCTCGAAGGTACTCAGAGTGATTTAATATTATAAACATTAGATTTATATTTACTTTGTATCTTATATTCATGAATTTCTGTCCTAGAAGTTTTCTAAATGTTTATTGAGGCATCTTGACTAAAAGTTTAAAATTATTTCCAACACTTAATATTGAGGTTATATCCACTTACTAAATAATATTAGAGGGAATTTATTTGCTGAAATATATTTTTGTAGGAATTTAGGTATACATAGTAGTACATGATAAATGTACTTGTACTGACAGATCATTTCCTCACTGTCTTATTCATTAACTTGATCCTGTAACATCACTAGATTATAATTGACTATAATTCACTGAATGGTTAGGAAAACTCAAGATCCAATGTTCTGCCTTTCTTTCTTCAGGCATAAAAATAATGAATCCTGTTACTCTAGCACTTCCAAAGAGAAGTTTGTTCTTTGTCTCAATTTATTCAAATTTTATACTTCTCAGTAAACTTTTGTAGTTTTCTGTTTAGGTCTAAACTTCTTGTTAAATTTATTCCTTAATATTTTATAACTTTTTACCAATGTAAAGAGAATCAAAATTTTATTATATTTTCTAACCAGTTATGGCTGGCTTAGATGAACACAACTGATTTTTTTTCTGTATATTAACCCTATACTGAGCAACCAAAGAGCCTTGCTGGCTTAGTTTATTTTCATGGGTTTTCTATATAATCTAAAGTGATGTAACTAATGTAACCATTTTATCTTTCAAAATATGTATAAATTTTTCTCTTTTTTTCTAATTGTTCGCTAGAGTTTTCAGAACTATTTTTAATTATAGATATGAGAATAAGGCAACATGTTCTTATTCCTAAATGTAATGGAAAGACATAGTATAAATTGGTAACTGGGTATTATCACACATGCCAACTCCGAATCATTTGCAGAGCTGTCTGAAGAGCTGGGCCGAACATGATTCTGAGGCTGTATCAGGAAACAATGATACAGCTAATTTTACATACCTGTCATATTTCTGTGAGAAGGGAGTGGTGATAAATGAATTAATAATATTAATAGATTTTCTAATATTTAACCTTATTTGGTCTGTGACTTCTATTTTTATTTCCTTTTTGATCTTAGAGTTACCAAGAAAAGTATATTTCATTTTAGGCAGTTAGAATGATTATTTTTCAAGACCATTCTTTTGTAGTTGGTATTTAATTGCATTGTGGTTGAGCAATGCTTGGAGTTTTATTGAAATGTTCTTGTAGTCTAGTTTATTTCTGTAAATGGTCTACAGGTATATGTAAAGGATACGCATTCTGTTTTGGGAGGTAAATCTTTATATATCTTATTAATACATCTTATTAACCATGCTTTTAAGGGTTTTAAAAAAACCTTTAGATAGCCATAATAATTTTGTGTCCAATTGCTATAAAATTACCTGGAAAAGGCATGCTAAAATATTTCATTGTAATAATAATTTTGTTAGTTTTTTTTTCTGTCTTTTATAAGGGTATATTTACTTTATATATTTTGGCATATTGTTTTCTGTTGTATAAATACAAATATTTTGATCTCTTTTCATAGATCATTTTAACATAATAGTCCTTCCAGATCAGCTGAATTTTTTTTCTTTGCTAACTTGCCTGGTATGTTTATTTTCAATTTTTATTTTGATATCTTTATTTTGAATTTTCCTGTCATTTAAAAGTAGACATAAACCCCTCACTTACAAATAAAAAAGATGAGGTACAGAAATGAAAAGCTGAGACTTATGTGATTGACATCATCACCCAAAACAGTAGACATCCACAACTGAATCATTTTTGAACTTAGAATTCCAAACAAGAAACTTGCTAGATAACATGACCATATTTCATTCACGATTTCATGGGCTGCAAGAAAGGAGAGTAAAAAGAAATAGTTAATAGAACTTAGTCTTAATTTTAAGTGATGTTCTGGATCAACTTTTTGTTATTATCTTTAAAAATAGGGCATTCATTGCCTTTAGAGTAGATGTAGAGTATATTCTTATCCCCAAATTGAAAGAATTTCTTTTCAAATGCTGAAAGTCACACTTACATTTGTAAAATTCAGTCAGTTTAGTTTAAGAGCTTTTTTTCAGTCCTCATTAAGGAATATATATTTATTCCATGCCAAACATTGTAATAATTTTGAAGATACAGAAATGAATAAAAAGTAAAAAGTCTCTAAACTCATGGCACTTATATTCTTGATCTAATGTAACACACACAAGAAATACAGAAAAAGAAATGTCTGAGGGTCCCAACTGAGTGAATCTCCTGTATTGTCTTGGCCTGCCCAATCAACCAGTTTCTTAATTTTGAGCCTTTCATTATTTCTCATTTTTTCCCTGATAAATAATGTTGTAATGTATATTTCTGTACATAAACTTTCGTAATCCTCTGATTACTTCCTTAGACCCCAGAAGTGGAATGATGCACTAAAGGATAATTTCTTCTTTATTGATATTGTTATATTTTGCTAAGTGTCTTTCTACAATCATTATGATGCCCCTCCTAGGACAACAGGAAGTCTAAGTCCTTGGTAAGCTTGTTCACTGGAATCAGGCATGCCTTCCCACCTTTATAACTATAACAATAATTACTACAAAAATTATTGATTCATAATTGTGTCAATTGGTATCAATTAAATATAAATAAAATGTCAGTAAGGTTTATCAAGTTTCTTTATTTCTTAAAGGAAAATTTTCTTTTAAAGCTATTAAAAATTAGGAGAAGAAAATAGGTTCACTAATCTCCTCCTACAGCAGAGCTTTTATTATTATAACTGTTACTATTATTGTTTTAATAGGATGATTGCTTATAATTTTTACTCCTCTTAAACCCAAACAAACACAGAATTATGTTCCATTAATTATTATAAAAATTATGAGGCAAGCTCTGTGAAAGCAAGGACTATTATGTTCATGGCTGAATCACCATGGCCTAGAATAGAAACTAACACATAATACGTACCAATAAATAATTGTTGGATTAATGAATTTATGAACTTCCACATCAATCCCTTTCTTTTTTCCACTTTTCTTTTTTCTATTTTTCCCAGTGAATATCAAGAAAGTTCTCTTGATTAGACCGTAGATGTCATCTCTGATAAGGTTCCCTGAAATTCTGTGGTCAATATTTACTGTCTTAAACAGGGCCTGATAGAATACTAGACCAGGTTTAGAGGCTGAACATGAATCTTTGTGACTAATATGTAAGACTGTACTTTGCATTTTTCAGTTTCCCCCAAGGGTGGTCCTTGAGTTTTTAAAATGCTTCTGAATATAGATATTTCTTTTTTGATCATCTTAGTCATCTTCAAGAAGGACTTATCTGTAGGAAGTTTTATGGCAAAAAGCCCCTGGTTACTATTTTGTGTCACCTCCTCTTGTACTCTAGATTTTGGAGGAGGTTGTATGTGTGTGGTGGTTTGGCTTTCCCACACATTTGGTACATATGAAGCATTTGAAGAAGATGTACGTTCCTGTGCTAAATTGAGGTTCTAGGTTCACCACAGATGTCCCAAGCTGCCATGGCCTGGGTAAACAGAGCAAGGCTAAAGGCAAGTACTTCTTATGTCAAAGTAGGGTGACTGTCCATCATCTGGACCAGCTCCCTTGAGAAAGACATGACAGGAAATGATGGTCCCCTGAATGGGTATTCTTGGAAAAGAGAGTTTTTAATTCTAAGTGTTAGGCATTGATTATAAATATGTAAGGCATGATGGGTCAGAACAGAGGTAAACAGGGTTCTTGGCTGCCCAACAATGAAGGATACTCCAGGGACATGGAAAACAATGATGACTAAAACTCCTCGAGTGGTTAGTAATGTAATTTGGATTTTGCTTAATTGATGGGGACAGGGGGTAGTAGAAGGATCCCACTTCAACATAAGAGATTACTAGGCATCAGATATACTAGATGTACAGACCCCTTGATATACTAGAACATGGTCTGGAAGCACCTCTTAAACACTTTTTTTCAGAGGGTAGGGAGGTGGAATGAGATAATGCTGCAGAAAGCCTTAGAACACAGAAGACATCCAGTGGATGAAACAGTATACATATATCAGCAATTTTCTCCAGAAGACTTTAATCATTGCTTTTCCAAAAATTGTACATATGGCAATGCAGTAAAAAAGATAAATTACTTCTTGGTGTTATTACAGAAATATTTGACTTTGTAGACACCCTTTAAAGTAGTGTGGACCCCTCTCAGACTACATTCTGAGAAGGTATGTGTTTTAATCAGGGGAGGCACATAAGATGCTGCTGGGGGTACTGATAACACTATACTTTTGTTTTGAGTGATAATTACACATCCATAGACTTTATGTCATTCATTACAGTGTACACATATCATTTATTTTCTATACACACATACGATAAAGGAAAAAAATACTTATGGTAAATGAGTTCATGGGCACCTTGCAATCCATCTGCTTACTGCTTTCAGGCCCTGTAGCTGGTTATATAACTCACACTTCCTCCCTGAGTTGATAGCTTTCTATGTTGCCTGCAGAGACATAGTACAGGGGAAAGGCAAGAAAAGGTGCCTCCTCTCATCACTGGTGGATGCATTACTTGTCTTATTATGATTTCATCTTCAACTCATAACCTACATCTCTCATTCCCGTTGGTAAGCATTCTGATTCAGCCTAGGCCTGTGGAAGGCTGCTTTTATAAGCATCCTCATTAAAAGTCCCAACCTAGCCTCACAGCAAAACCACAACGATAATTAAATTAGGGATGGTTTTTGCAAATACATGTAGTGCTTTTTGTAGTGCTTGGCAAAAGGTAAATCCCTGTACTAATACTCATGAGTATGCTTGTACAAGCATAACTTATGGTAAGATATTATAAACTCCATGTCAGCTCTCAGAAAATATAAGATTTTGATTTTAAGAAATTAAGAAGAAAAAAATAGGCCCTTACCTAAGGAATGGTTCATGCGTTTCAAGTTGACATTAATCTCCATAATACTAGCAAACAAAATAAAAGTTATTATAGAGGTAATCAGACTTTCTCCATTAATTAAATCGACGAGGACTTTAGAAAGACCTATGAAAGGGAAAATATTTTCTTTAAGGTGGGAAAATCTTTATTAATATTAAACAATAAAATTTTATTGGCAAGCAGAATATTCTTAGCTATGAATTTATATTGCATACTTTGCCTACATACTTAAATAACTTTGATCATTTTTGAAAAAACTCCCTTCAAGGAATCTTAAGAATATGCCAAATTAACTGTGCTTGATTACAGTTTATGTAATTGAGGTAATCAACTAGAGCTCTGTTTCAAAGCACAAATAAAAACATAAAATTACTTTTCAATTCAGTTATTTGGCCTATATAAAAACACACATCATGTATTTAAGGCAATATAAAAAATGATCATGTAAGGACAAAGTAAATTCATAAACCAAGACTTTATAACACTTTACCTAAATGAAGAATTAAGGCAATTGTCCAGATAATTTCACTATAATAGAAATTGCCTGATTTTCCCATACATTCTTTTCAATGGTTTTAGAAATCGAGCTCCATGAACAAAGAGCACCCTGATATTATCTATTCCATCCTAATTTTCCTCTATTTATGATAATGTTCTGTTAACATATTCATTAATTATCATTTTTCTCAGTTACTAAATATTCCCATAGAGGCAAAACTATAATTTTGAGCACCTTTAATGATTTTCTAAATTGCCATAGGAAGGAAATGTTATTACATGGTAAAAGCCCTTCTTGTGAACCATTCATTTAATAGCTGTGATCAAAACCTAACACAGTAAGTACGCCATAGGAAAAAAAGCCAAGGCAGTCTGTTCTTGTGAAAACTCAATTGCCTTGATGATCCAATTCCTCACCTGTCCCTCCATCTCTGCCCTTTACAGTAAGGCTTCACAGTTGCTTTCACCAAAAAGATCCATTCTTGTTTTGTTATGAAACTTGATGCAAGCAGAGTCTTGAGAAAGATTTCTGCTTCCTCTCTCTTGAACCCTTGCCACCATTATGGCAGCATTCCCTGGCTACCCTACTGGATGCATGTGAGAAATATATGGAAGAAAGGTGGATCCTTCTAACTGAGGCTATCCTAGATTGGCCTCCAGCTGCTCCTTCAGCTGACTGTAGATTCATTAGTGAGCCTAGCCAAGATCAGCAGAGCACAGCCCATATCATCAGAACTTCCAGACTCATGAAAAATAATAAATAATTATTGTTTTAAGCCACTGTGCTTTGGAGTTGTTCCTTACTCAGAAAAACCTAACTGATACTGTCGTATAATTTTTCCATTTTAGAACATGGAATTATAAGAAAATGTAAATATTAGGAAATAAATAATAGACATGGTGGCATAAGAGGAGTCAACAGACCATAAAGAGCTCAAGATAATGTGAATATACACATATATTTTATTCATTGACCTGGGCATATTTTTTCTTTTCTTCTCTTTTTTTCCTGAGAATAAAATTTAAAAATATAAAAACCTTGCTTTGAAAACTCAGGCAAAAATGTTTCCAAGAGGCACTCAGAGAGTCCTGTAGAGGTGAGGTTAAATGATAGATGCTGATACTTCTTTCTTCTAAACTCTTACCTCACAATCTTAATCTTCCTGTTTTGAAGACTTGGCTTTCCTTTATTTATATAGATACACTTAATGTGTCTCCCCTACTCTATTTCTACTTGCTTCAGATAGCTTATATTCCTTTAACTGGCCATAAAATAAAAAGTGTATGTTTGCATGCACACATGCATGTGTGTGCCATATTAAAATTCTATTTCAAAACAAATGTTCCATTTCTCATTATTAAAAAGTGACTGGAGGAAAACAAATCAGGTTATTTATTTATTTAATTTTTTAATAAGGCTCTTGGATTTTCAATGGATTATGTTGACTTGATATTTTACTTTTAAATACATATTTTTTTCTCCTAAAATAGTGCACACTGAAAACACTGTGCAATTAGTGATTTTATTGTTTTGTATTTTTCAGGCTTTTAGTTCAAATGGTGACAATGACTCCAAAGGCAATTTTTAAAAAATAAATGGCATTATTCTAATGACAGTGTTTTCAAAAAAAAAAGAGGTGTTGGGCAATAGAAATGTCACCACAGTGTATATACAGTATTGTAAAGCCCTCGGATCTGTTAGTTCAAAGTAGAAGGATGTATAAAGTCAAGGATTCCAAATAATCTCCTGTTCTATTTCACAAGTGGATGTAAGACTTTAAAAAATATCTACTAAGTAAGTCCATCATTGACATTTCATTCTGTTCTAAGCATCACCATTGCATTTCTATGTTCAATCTCAAATGCCCTAGTACTCCATTTTACATTGTGAAAGCTATAGTGAACAAAAGATCTTAAAACTAAACAAGTTAAATACAGAATATGATGTTTTATATATAGGAAAAGAAAAAATATATACCTACCAAGGTCTCTTATAGCAGCTGCAGTCAGCATGGGATCTGAACTCAAAAGGATAGTTGAAAATAAGAACTGTGAGATGGTATTCAAATATAATTTATTCACAGATGCCAGATACCAAAAAATTAAGGTATAATTTATTGCAAAGCCAGGAATTGTAATTAAAAGTATCTGCAAAAAATTTTTACAGATAGGAAAATCAGATCCCTTTTATTTCTTTTTCAAAAGCAGATAATCAAGATTATTGGAGATGTACAATCATACTCAGTTCATCAAGGAAAATTTAAGTTTTCTTATTTAATAGCTATGTGCATATAACTCTGGAAATGAAAGGCAAATATTGCAATGAGATTCTTAGGACCTAAGAAATACTATATTATAATTTAAAAGGAACTTTTAATTTTCTTGATAAGGCCATTGAGTATACTATACACACACACACACACGCACACACAAATATATATACATTTAACTATGCATAACATATGAGACATAGCTTATTAACATAGGAAAAGCAACAAAGATAAAAAGAAAAAGAAAATAAGATAACAAAAATAATGTTAAGAAATGGCAGAGGACTATAAAGAAAGATGGGAAATTAAATTCTGTTGTTTTAGGACCGAAACTCTACTTACTTTCTGCCTTCCCACCATTGCCACCTACTTTTATTCTACCTCTGGTGGCTATTTAGCAAGATTTTACCCCCAAATATATTTGAGAAAATGTAGTGATTGTGCCTGAAGTTACCTGTAAGAATGCAGGACTGTACCCCCATGTTCACTGTAGTATTTTTTAGAATAGCCAAGGCATAGAAACAACCTTAAGTGTCCATTGATGGATGAATGGATAAAGATAATGTGATATATGTATACACATATATACATGCCATGGAATATTAATCTTAAAATAAAAGAGAAAATGTTGCCATTTGCAACAATGTGGATGGACCTTGAGGGCATTATGCTAAGTAAAATAAGTCAGGCAGAAAAGTCAAGTACTATAGACCTTAGGTATGTGTATGTGTGAAATCTCAAAACTCTGAATTCATAGATACAAAAAACAGATTTGTGGTTGCCAGAGGAGGGAGGTGTGGGGTGGGGAAAATTGGTGAAGGGGTCAAAAGGTACAAACCTCTGGTTATAAAATAAATACATCCTGGGGATGTTATGTACAGCTTGGTGACTATAGTTAACACTACCCTATTGTATATTTGAAAGTTGCTAAGAGAATAGGTCTTAAAAATCTCATCATAAAAAAAATGTGTAACTATGTGAAGTGGTAGATATTAATTAGATTTATTTTGATGGTCATTTAAAAATATATACAAATATAAAATCATTATGTTGTACACCAGAAACTAATATAATGGTACAGTTAATTATCTCAGTTAAAATAATAAAATAAAAATAATAATTGTAAGGGTTTCATAATGATGTTGAAAAATGTTCTTACAGTCAATATTACATAAAAACAGCAATATAAAAAAATGAGTTTTGTGACTAAACCTTATTACACATCCTTAATACTTCTTTAGAATTTCAATAATTAAAATTAAAAACATACATTACTTTTAGGGCCTTCCATAGAGATTACTAAATTGCTCTCCAAAAAAGGTTCACCAACAAATACAGCCATCATCAATTTAACGATCACTCCTATTTACATCAATTCTCCAGAGGCAAATCCCTCTCCATGGGGTCAGCCACTGCAAAGCAGATCATGGCCAATCCTCACAGCCAGTAAGCCTGAAGGTCAATCCTACTCACTGATGTGCCAACAGCAATCAAGGCTCAGCTACAACATGAAGGCACACGCAACACACAAGGGACACTCCTGGAGCATCTGGTTCAGATGACTAGGGAGACTTCGCCATGGGGCCCACAGGACACCTACTACAAACAGCCACCCTGCCAAGACTGGGAGATGTAGCATGTCTACCTAATACATAGAAACGAACACAGAGAGACAGCCAAAATGAAGAAACAAAACAAACAAATAAACTAACGAATAAAATAGAAAACTTAAGAAAACGAAATAAATGAAATAGAGGCAAGCAATCTACCAGATATAGAGTACAAAACACTGGTTATAAAAATGCTCAAAGAAATGCAAATTAAAACCACAATAAGATATCACCTGACACCTGTCAGAATGGCTATCATCAATAAATCAAAGAACGACAAGTATTGGAGAGGATGTGGACAAAAGGAAACAATAATACACTGTTGCTGGGATTGCAAATTGGTAAAGCTGCTATAGAAAACAGTCTGGAGCTTTCTCAAAAAATTAAAAATGGATCTACCTTTTGACTCAGCAATTGCACTTCTGGGCATTTTCCAAAGAAAACCAAAACGATAATTTGTAAAGTTCTATGCACTCCTGTGTACATGGCAGCACAATTTACAATAGTCAAGATATGGAAGCAACCTAAATGCCCATCAGCAGATGATTGGATAAAGAAGTTATGGTTCATATATACAATGGAATATTACTCAGCCATTAAAAAAATGAAATCCTACCATTTGCAATGACATGGTGGACCTAGAGGTTATTATACTGAGTGAAATAAGTCAGAGAAAGATAAATACCATATGATTTCACTTATATGAGGAATCTAAAGAATAAAAAGAACAAACTAATAAAAAACAGACTCACAAATATAGAGGACAATCTGGTGATGGCCAGAGGGGGTTGAAGGGCTGGAAGAAAGGGGTGAAAGATTAAAGAAATACAAATTAGTAAGTGATAGAAGGTCACGGGGATGGGGAGCACAGCATAGGAAATGTGGTCAGCATTAATGTAATGGCTAGCTGTAGAGCCAGAGGAGAGAAAGAGCAATCAGGGGGATCATTTCATTAACTATATAAATATCTAACCAATGTACTATATACTTGAAACTAATAAAAAAGTAAAAAAAAAAAAAAACCCCACAAACAAACCTGGTACTGGCATAAAAACAAACAAACAAACCTGGTACTGGCATATGGGTTGGTGGAACAGAATAGAAAGCCCAGAAATAAACAAACACCTATATGGTCAAAGGAGGGAAGAATAGACAATGTGGTAAAGATAGTCTATTAAATAAATGGTGTTGGAGAACTAGACAGTTACATGCAGAAAAATGAAACTAGACCACTTTCTTATACCATGTGCAAGAATAAACTCAAAATGAATTAAGACTTAAATGTAAAACCCAAAACCATAAAACTCATAGAAAGAAACATAGTCAGTAGACTCTTTGACATTGTTCTTAGTAATATTTTTAATGATGTATCTCCTTGAGCAAGGGTAACTAAAAGAAAAAATAAGCAAATAGGACTACATTAAACTAAAAACATTTTGCATAGCAAAGGAAACCATCGAACACAAAAAAAAAAACAAAAAGACAACCTACTAACTGGGAGAAGATATTCACCAATAATACTTCTAATAAGGGGTTAACATGCAAAATGTGTAAAGAACTCACACAACTGACCATCAAAAAACCCTAACAATTCAATTTAAAAAAATGGGCAGAGAATCTGACTAGACATTTCTCCAAAGAGTACATACAGATGGCCAATAAACATATGAAAAGATGCTCAACATCGCTAATCATCAGAGAAATGTAAATCAAAATCACAATGAGATATAACCTCACACCTGTCAGAATGGTCATCATTAAATAAACAAACAACAAGTGGCAATGAGGATGTAGAGAAAATGGAGCCCTTGTACACACTTGGTGGGGTTGCAAATTGGTGCAGCCACTATGGAAAACAGTATGGAGGTGTCTCAAAAAGCTAAAAATAGAAATATCTTATGACCCAGGAATTCCACTTCTGGGTATTTATCTGAAGAAACCTAAAGCACTAATTCAAAAAGATAAATGCTCTCCAATGTTCATTGTGGCATTATTTATAATAGACAAGATATGGAAGCAACCTAAGTGCCCATCAATAGACTATTGGATTAAAAAGAATTGGTACGAAAGGCACCTAAAAATAGCATAGATGATAGAGGCTTTGTTCATCCCTCTTGCAACCACATCGAAGTTGGGATAGAAACATGGAGTAAACAGCAAGCAAAGTTGCCTGAAATCTAGATGAACAGAACCACTAAAACTAGGGAGAGAAATAATCAACCTGCAAAGGTAGGAGGGGGAGAAGACCAAGTGGCTGAGTAGGACAGAGGCTACGGCAGCTGCAGTTGGTATCTGCAGATGCCTCTTAAAGGGTCTGTGTCCGCGAGTGGACTTTCATGGTGACAGACCTGCTTGCTCTAAGCACCGGTGCCTGGTTGCCTGTTTGGGGGGCACCAGGGACTTACAGGGGGACACTGATTTGTTGGAATGAGGGCCAGAGGCAAGGCTTTCTCCAAGGCAAAAGTGTGGGTGGTATCAATTGTTCTTTTGTTGAGCCCCCCTCCACCTCCTCACAGTGTGCAGATGCAGCACCGCCATAGCTGAGACATTGTCAAACTGAATATCACAGGTTGCTCTGCCCAGAGGATTCCCAGAAACTCCACCTCCCCCAACTCACAGCCCTATCCAAGACACATTCAGTTGTATTCTGGGTGAGTCTGGTCCTCCTTACTGAGCCAATGCCAAGACTCACACTGGTGGCAGCTGGTCTTGGTTTCTGGTGTGGCAACTATAAGCACAGTATCTGTGGATTGCTTGCTGAATCTTAACAGGTGGTTCCAGAGGAGCACAGGCTGGAGCTAAATTAAGCCTGCAGCTGAATCCCTCTCAAGACTGTGCCACTGGACACCTATTACACAAAGTCACACTAATAATACCGGGAGATTTAGGAGTTTTACTTAGCACATAAAAAAAAGACACAAAAAGGCAGTCAAAATGAGAAGACAAGCAGAAACCATATGAGAGAACAGAAAGAGATCCAGAAATAATGAAGTCGAGTAATCTAATAGATGCAGAGTTTAAAACACTGGTTATAAAGATGCCCGATGAACTAAGGGGAAGTTTAGATGAACTTGGTGAGAATTTTAACAATGAAATAAAAAACATAGAAATGGAAATGGAAATTATAAAAGAGAACCAGTCAGAAATGAAGAACACATTATGTGAGATGAAGAGTATATTAGAATCAACAGAGTGGATAAAAAAGAGGATCAAACCAGCAATAAAGAGGATTGGGAAGCCAAGGACACTCAATCAGAATGGCAAGAAAAAAGAAGCTGACTATAATAATTATTTAAGGAGCCTATGGGACAAAATTAAATGTAGAAACATCCAGGTCATAGGGGTACCTGACAGGGAACAAAAGGTTGAAGAGATATGTGAAGAAATAATGATGGAAAACTTCCCTAATCTAGTGAAGGAAATAGACATACAACCCCAGGAATCTCAAAGAGTCCCAAAAAAGATGAACCCAAAGAGGCCCACACCAAGACATATTATAATTAAAATGCCAAAGGTTAAATACACAGAGAGACTCTTAAAAGCAGCAAGAGAAAAGCAGTTAGTTACCTACAAGGGAGCACCCATGAGACTGGCAGCTGATTTCTCAAAAGAAACTATGTAGAACAGAAGGGCTTGGCACAAAATATTCAAAGTGATGAAGACCCAGGATCTACAACTAAGAATTCTCTATCCAGCAAAACTATTGTTTAGAGTCGAAGGACAGATAAAGAGCTTCCCAGATAGAAGTAAGCTAAAGGAATTTATCAACACCAAGCCAGTATCACAGGAAAAAATATTGGAGAGACTTTTTTAAGAAGAAAAAAAGTATCAAAAACATGAATAAAGAATGGTAATAACTATATTCATATCAACAAGTACCTCAAATGGAAAAGAATTAACTACTCCAGCCAAAAGATAGGGTGGCTGGATGAATAAGAAAATAAGGCCCCTACAAATGTTGCCTATAAGAGACTTTAGATTAAAAGACACAGACTAAAAGAAAGGGGATGGAAAAAGATATTGCCTTGATGGACCTAGAGGGTATTGTGCTGAATAAAGTTAGTTAGATAGAGAAAGACAAATATCACATGATTTCACATACATGTGGAATCTAAAGAGCAAAATAAACAACAACAACGAAAACAGAAACTAACTCATAGATACAGAGATTACCTTAAGGGCTACTAAATGGGAAGGGGTTGGGGGATGGTGAAAAAGGGCAAAGGGATTAAGAAGTACAAATGGATAGTTACAAAATAGACATGGAGATATAAAGTGTAGCATAAAGAAAATAGTTAATAATGTTGTAATAAATATGTAGGGGGGAAGAGAGGTATTAGATATGGTGGGGTAATCACTTTGTGAGTTACATAGATCTCTAATCACTATGTTGTACAATTGAAACCAATATGTTATTGTATGCCAACTATAAAAAAGCGACAGTAAACAAGTGAAATTTTAAAAAAAGAATTGGTACAAAATACAGTAAAATATTACTCTACCATAAACAAAGAATGAAATCTTACCATTTGTGACAACTTAGATGAACCTGGAAGATATTATGCTAAGTGAAATAAGCCAAACAGAGAAAGACAAATATCATATGATCTCACTTACATTTGGAATCTAAATAACAAAATAAATGAACAAATAAAACAGAAACAGACTCGCAGATGCAGAGAATTAACTGATGGTTGTCATATGGGGGGTTGGTGGAGAAAGATGAAAAAGGTGAAAGGATTAAGAAGTACAACTTGGTAGTTACGAATAGTTAGGAGGAGAAAGTAAAATACAGTATAGGTAATATATTCAATAATATTTTAATAACTATGTATAGTGTCGGGTGAGTGATAGACTATCTGGCGGTGGGGGGGGGTCACTTTGTAAATTATATAAATGTCTAACCACCAGGCTGTATACCTGAAACTAATATAAAACAATATTAGTCAACTGTAATTGGGAAAAAAAAAATTCTTCAGAGAAGTAAATCAAATGGCATACCCAGGTTTCTGTCTCAGTTTCGGCTACTACATCAGGAAACTCATGTATTTTCCTAATGAAAAAGTAAAGTTCTCATTCCCTCATTTATTATACATTAATTCACCAATTATGCAATGAGTCATACGATATAGGCACAGGAGAGTCATAAACCCAATGAAGTTTTAAAAAAAGAATTCGGAAGAACTAAAATATTAAAAGCATTTCCTTTTGATTATTTAGCTTTTACTTGTACAGAGACACTCATGCAGAATGAGCTGGTGAATGAGCACTGGACTCTAATTCAGGAGGCCCCAGTGTGGGTGCTAGTGCTGAGTGATTTTGGTAAAGTCACTTGATCATACATCACTAACTCAATCTTAGAAATGGAAGAAGAATGATTAAGTGTTTATATGTGCTACTGAGAGGGAGTCTTTGGTGGATAAAGCTTGACAACAGCATCAGGATGGTGAAAGAAAATCAAGGCCCTGTAGATAAGCTACTTCTAGAGTAGTCAAGTTCTCATTTTAAGGTTTTGGTGGTCAGGATTGTTGTATTAACTCCTGTTAGAAGGAACAAATTAAATTGAGGCTCTGAGACAAGAAGATTGAGGGTCAGGAAGCTCAAATCCCTTTTCTTCCACCACATAGCTGTTGTCTATACCTCAAGAAATCACATGGTAAATTGTTTGCAAAAGTAGCTGCAGTAAGTCTGCTTCCTGAATCCATATCATTGGGTTGTTATCTCCCACACTGACTTGGGGTTAGTTATTTGATTCATTTTGGCTACAAGGAATGAGAGCAAACATGATGCAAGTAGAGACTTAAAAAGCAATGGCAAATTAGAGCTTGTCCTTTCCTGCTGTCTGAGACTTTACATCCTTCATGTGAAGAAGCCTGAAGTAACCTAGATGATGAGATATGTGTCACAGTGACAGCTATTGCCTACAGCCAACACTAACAGTACCAACGGACACATGAGTAGTGGGGGATGAGGGGGAGTGCCTCCAGCTCACCCTGCTTCAGCTGACCCTGAGTTGAACAGAGGCTCAGGAGACAGTTCTCCAGAGATCAACTGAATCAGCACAAAATGCTTTGTATCTCTATTCATTCCAATTTCATTTTTTGTTGTCATTTGTCTGAACTCTATTTGTCTGGACTCAATTTATAAAGTGTAGATTGTTCTAATAGTTTTGCTTCTAATATAGTTTAGATAGTGACCTTATATTTACAAAAGTGTTTTGATTACTTTTAAAGAAATGCACCCCTGCTTAAGATCTGAACTATTTTTCCTCAAGGTCTTTCCTTGATGAGGTACAAATATCACATGATTAGAAAAAAAATCATAATAGTTTGTAAATTAGGGTTATAGTTATTTCTGTAAATATTCTTCTCTGTTTTATTTGTTTTATTTGTATTGTGGGTGTGGGAGTTTTAGAAGGTGAGTATTTAAAAATGTGACTTTTATCAATAATTTCCTTTTATTGGACCTAATATAGTCATAATAGTTTTCTTGTAGCATGTCAGAGTTTAAATGATAACTGCCGTTAAGTTCTGCCATTCATATTTTCATTACTTTTTTTCCTTCATAATTTTTCTTGAGTCTTAAATATTCTAGACAATTGCTAAGATATGGTTTATTTACTAAAATAAAAGGCTGAATTTACTTCTCCCACTCCTCGTACATTTTTCCTGTCTTCTTTGTTTTCCAATTTGGAGCAAAATGTTTAAAAATTTGAATACAGCAAAATGTAGTGTTTCATGAGTGAATAATATTATTGAAAAAGAGTATTTTTTTACCTGACATAATAATTTTTGGAGCATGTAAACATCCATGTCAAATGCAGCATTAAAGAAAATTATTGGTGGAAATAGATTAAAAAAAAGATTTGGATCCATCCATTGTATGGCATCTGCATATCTTTGTACCTAATAATATAAAAATATGTTATTTTTAAATTTATCCATCCTTCTATTAGCATAGAGTATGTGCCAGGCATTCCTATCTCTAGCAAAATAGAAAAAGATACATCATAATTTAGTAAGTGCTGAAGTCTTAACTGTTGAACTTATTACCAATTACAGTAGAAAATGAATACACATTTCTATGCCTTTTTTATTCTTTTAAAGAACAGGTATAGAAAATACATTTACATGGATACTAGAGAATATGTAGGAAATTTTCAGGCATACAAGATGAAGAAAAAGATTTCAGGTAGATGGATTATCATGCACAAAAATCCACAACGAAGTAAACAATTCTAGAAACTACAAATAATTAGCCATGGCTTATGAAGAAGATGTGTGTAAAAGAAGAGCAGGGATAGAGACTGGGATGTCAATGCACTTGATGAAATAACTAATTAATGGTATTTATCAAAATATTAAGTTGATATTTGTAAATCTTATTATGGACATGCAATCATTCAACATCCATTTATTCGGAAAAAATACTGAGTACCTACTGTGTTAGGTGATATTTTTGCATTTGAGAGCTGATTCTTCATGATCTCTTGTGTTTCTTCATATCTTATGAGTGGAGGCACTGATTGCTTTTCTTCCAGACTATCTTTTCAAGAACATTTGAATAATTAACAGCTTTGGAAGATAGAGCAAGTGTCTCTCTCCAGAGCAAAGGACAGGTTTAGTATGCTATCCTGTGTAATAAGGATAATGTCTCCATCTGGGAAAGAGGGCAGATGAGCTAACCGCCCACCATAAAATATTCAAGTTCTCTAAGGTCAGGTTTCTTCTATGGTAATCCAGCCCATTGTGTATGCAGGTTTCACCTGGCCTTTTAGCTTCTCTCTGTGGGAATAGGGGATCATGGAACAGGTACAAGAAAATGCTGATATGCTGGCTTCCACTATTGCATTGAGTAATAATGTTCTTTTCAGCTGGCCCAGGAGTCCCATGTCTTTTGCCAAGACCATTAAACTGCGGCAGGCTAACTTATTAGCTTCCAAGTAGAGTAAAATTGTAGACTGTTCACTGTTTTTGACATGTGGTCTCTTCCTTTAAAGACTTATCGACACATAGTAAAGTTTACAGAAGTGCTTAAAATTGCTTTTGTATCAAAATCGTATGGTTATAAAATCTGTTGACAAATGGAGTAGTATTCTGCCCCTGTTTTATATAAATATAGGTTTTCCGTATTTTTTTTTTATATCACTGGTTACGTTTGTTTGGGAAAGTCAATCATCTTCACACACATACTCATTCATATTCTGACTGACTAGAGTAGGTGTTGAAAAAATATGGCCCCTAAACCAAAACTGGCTCAATACCTGTTTTTGTAAATAAAGTCTTATTGGAACACAGCCATGCTAATTAATTTATGCATTGTCTATGGTTGCTTTTGAACTACGATAGCAGAGTTAAATAATTGAGACAGAGATTATAGCCTGCATAATCTAAAATATTTACTATATTTACTTTTATAGAAAAAGTTTGCCACCAACCCTTGGGTTAGAGGATATTCATATTGTGCTGATAATGCATTCTATATCCCTTATAGTAAGTATATTCTCCCTCCTCTACCTGGCTCCAGCTGTTTCCAACTATTTAGCTACACTATAGTTGCCTTGACTATATCTACAGTTTGCCTTACTCCTCACTTCTAACACCAGATACAAGGTTCGAGTTATATTTCTTGATGTATTCTAAACCAGGCATACTTAAAGACTAGCCTCTATTCTAATGGTAATTCTATGAAACATAACTAACTGAGGCAATAGATTGGTTCAATGTCAGAATTCTCTTGCTACTAGAGTCCTGTACCAGCAGCTCAAAGTCTCTCTGAGCTTCTATTTTGTTAACTAACTCTTGTCTAAGCTTTTGCATTTTGTTTAAATACTCATTAGCCACTCACACTCTCAAGAACTGTACCTTTACTCATTCTGAATTGCCTATCAACTTTCAGACCTAGGTTCTGGTTTGACTATGTTTAGCTGGATCTTGGCTCTTTCACACTTGGTTCCTTTTTCTACATACCTGATCAGATGTTATTGACAACCTAAAAATATATCAATTGGCAGAGCAGTAAAGAGATAAGAATTTTTACAATTTTTAAGCCATCTTTGTATTTATATAAATCTTAGATATAGTACAAAATAGTCGTATTTACTCTACATACCTGGTCAGATGTAAAACTTAATATTTCAAAACTACATCCAATTAAAAATAATATTACAGGCAGAGGAATTAGAAAGTCTTTCAAACGTAGGTTCAAAAATGCTGCAAAAAAAGATCTTTATTGAAAAGTGGTAAAATATCACATTTTTAAACTTTAATTTGATATGATTTCTTAATACTTATGACAATGAAATATGGTTTTACACATTTCTTATATTCCTGTCTTTGAAACCTTCCTTCACACTTCAGCACACAGAATCAGTGTAACTACTAATCCACTAGATTCCTCCTTGATCTCATCTATGAAGTATCTCATTTTCTTAAAATCATTAGTAAATATTGCTAGCAATCATTGGCTCTTGGGTCACTACTAAAATATGTATAGCAGTTTTTGCACATGCTATAAGTCAGATAGGTTCTTTAGCTATTCTGTTAAACTTCAATGAAATCTCTTGGTTGATTTCCAAGATAACGATGAGGAACTAGCCATAATAATTTGCCCGATAAGAAAAATTAGCTATCTATTACTAGTTAGCTACTCCACATTGGAAAACTTAAAATGAATATTTAACTTTGTTCATCATTGTTATCAAAGTGCAATAAGCAATATCACAGCATTTTTTTTTTTCAGTTTAATGTTTTCTGCTTTTTTTTAGTACAATTCCTAATCAGGTCAAAAGAATGCAAAAAAAAAAATGCTTTCTTTTGGTTTCTACAAGTGTTGTTTTCTCATAGAGGTCGGCAAAATTTTTCTTTTGGACAAAACCAATGTGAAACTCTAACGAGTGATTAAAAAGTAACTGAATCATTCAGAAGTCTTATCAATTTGAAAATCCTTTGTCCATCTGAAGAAAGCGGTGGGACAACTAAATTTAAAATATGAATGAAACTATAGTTTATGATAATGTAGATAACATAAAAATCCTCCAACCCTTGATTTTCTGTCTATCTGCTTCAATTCTCCTCATCACTTAAATCTAATCATGACCTAGCAAGTAGCAAGGTGTGGATATTTTGAACTCAATAGAGGTGAAGAATATAGATCAGATTTTACATGTTTCTTCTGGGGCAGATTATTGTTGAATTCGTTTAATTGAAAATCTTGGGACAGAGGTATGAATTTAGGAACAAAATTCTAATTTCCTATTACTGCTATCTATATTGTGGCATTTGCAAGATATATCCATAAAATAAACTCAAATAATAAAGAGACTTACACCTACCTCCAATTGTGCAGATCGAAGACAATACTAGAATGATTTCAGGGAGGTCCGGAGGATAACTTATGAACTTATTTCTGAAATATTCCACCCAAGTGCCAGAAAGTCTTTTGTGAACAACACGATCAATACTGGAATTCGAATTCATACTGTTGTTTGTCACGGATTGTCTGAATCCAACTGTTATGACTCTGCAAAACTCACATAAGAACAGTAAAATCTGCCTTCTTCGTAGTCTTCTAATATTTTTCTTTATTATTTATAATGATACCTTAGAGTCTGCCAAAATTAGAGATACTTTCCCTTCAACGATGCTTTCAATAGAGCAAGTGATAGAGACTAGCCAGTGTTACCTTGGGTTCACTTACAATGTCAAGCACTGCTCAGCATTATTCACCTTACAATTTTCTAACTATCTGAAAGAAGGATGTTTTATCCAACTGGTTACTGGGACCACAGGCTGGTACAGGGATGGACAACTGAGGAGTTTGCCCTCAGCTTCTTTGAGCTTCTGGAAGTGTGTTCTGGAAGCTATTCCAAAATAAGTAGTGGGATAGGAGAAAAATATTCTCATTTCTTTTGTGATTCTATCTAGATAGAAAATACTAGTCCATGATGATATTTAGTTATAGCCTTCTTTTATCTCATTCAGAACAATGACGGGTTAGATTTTGTCTAACGTTTATGTATTTATATAACAACTGAGCACATAATAAAAATATTGAAGCCAAAAAGATTTAAAGCAGAGGAGTTGTTACATGTTTTATCTCATTTTTACTTTTTGGAAAAGAAACAACAGGGGCCATGACACACGCATACACATATGTTTTCTCATATATGCTTTTCTCATTACAAAAACAATATTTTGAAAGGGAAAATTAATTAAATAAACATGCTTATTGTGAACACTTTTGAAATAAGTATGAAAACAAACATTTCAAAAAACAGAAAAAATAATCCACAATTATGTCATCCAGTGGCTCTTACATGTTTTAGTTACATAGCTGGGTTCATTCTTATGTAATTACACTTTATACTATTTTCCACTTGGTATTGATTGTATACCAGCATCAAAGAGCCTTGTAAACACCATTTACAAAGGTTGTAGCATATTAGCACCAATTCAAAAGTGCCAACTCTATGGTCAGATTGCCTGCATACACAGGCTTGATGGGCTGCTGCTTGCAGAGTGAAAGACTGAGCAACTTACTTCAAAGCTGTTGGCCTTAGTTTTCCAACTTGTGTAGTTTTTAGTCTGTGTGCTCTCCCTCCCTGAATTTATTGTTCTTATTTGGCATTACCTGTAGAGCTATAATAATAGTGGTGCCTAGGTCTTATTCTCAGAGGTTTCTAAATCAGTCTGGGTTTTAACCTGGGTTCCCCAGGCAATTTTAATGTATAGCCAAGGTTAGCAACCACTGTGATTCACCCAATTCAAAGGCAACAGCGCTCAATTTTTAGTCTCAATGCCAGCTTCTTTTTAATATTCCTGATTCAGGTATTGTGAGAATGGGTATCAATGCCGTTCAGGCAAAGAGACGACCAGAAATACACCTATGGTTGACAAGTTTGGTTTACTTTTTGTCTCAATGAGGGAGAACATTCATCCTGGGGAACTGTGGAGTATTTCGGTAAAAGGATGTTAGAAAGAGCTTAGTGTGGATCTGGGCTGTGGCTGGGTAATTTTGGGGAGGGTCAAAGAAAGTGCAGGGTTACTATATATTGGGTGCTGTCAGAAAGAGAAATTCTGTGATTGGGTATCTCAAATCTTATCTATATAAAGGGCAGACTAGAATGAGCTGTAATGAGTACAGATGAAGCAGTCACTCATTTTAGCAGAGAGAAGGGATGTTTGCTATTGTATGGGTTGCACAGTGACTGTTTTCTCTCACTTTATTATGGTCTCAGAGTGACATTATCGGATGTTGATGCTCTGTGAGATTGTTTATGTCCAACAGGAGAACAACATAGACTAGCTGTGAGCATCAGGCTTGTAGTAACAATGAGTGAGACCTAGCTCTGATATCAGACCAGTTCCCTGATGTCAGTGGCTGCTTTTTTAATTTAATTTTTGACTAACTTCAAAGGATTTCTAAATTCCTTATCCTTACTTAAACATGTCAAGAGCTGGAGGCAGACCAGGGGATTTTGATAGTAAAATAAGTGGTAGAGCAGAACAAGCTCAGCTAGCTCTCTGAGAGTGATTCTTAACCTTAGCTACACACTGGAATAACTTAGAGTTTTAAAAATACAGGTGTCTGGGTTGCCCCTCTAGAGAATAATTTAATTGGACTGAGGTACAGCCTGGGTGTTTGGAACCTTCAAAGCTTCCCAGTGATTCTAAGGAGCAGCCATAATATAGAAGCATTGCTCCAGAAGTCCGTGCTGTTGTGATACACTGGTGATATTTGTTCTTAGTTAACAATAAACTGTTTAGAACATTTATTACCTTGTTCACTGTTACTCCAGGACTAAATATCCTGGGCTTAATTGAAAAATAAAAAGTATTTTCTGCATCAGAATTATACATTCTTACTTGCTTTCAGAATTTAATACAGTTGTTTATTGTTTTCCAAACTAAAAGTGGGGATTTATATTCCCATGAGCATTTTTTTTTATTTTTAAATTATTTATTTAAAATCTTTGATAAGTGTTTACACATTCGATCCTAATAGTTCCCTTTCAAAAAAGAATAAAATCACTTTAAGTCTTACCCTTGACATTCAAGGATAGATATGATCAAGTTCAACAGAATTTCACTATCTGGCTGTGAATATGTGGCGAATACTCAGTTTGGCTTTTTCAACCTCTACTCCAAATTCTCCTAACAAATCTTTGCTCCCAAGAAATGACCTCATCTTAAATTTGTATGTGGATGCTAATATTCAATATTTTAAAAGATAAGCGTAAAGAACTCTGAATAAACAGTGCAGATAAATGGGTTTTTAGTGTAATTAAAATTCTTCAGTTTAAACTGACTTTTTACGACTTTGGATAAATTTATGAGTCCATGTCTCATTAAAGAAAAAAATATTGATTTGTCATAAAATTACCACATAGGTTTCCTACATTCATCAATAAACTATATAATGGCTTACTTTTCTTTGTGGAGTTAATAAATGACTCCCCTCTCAAAAATGACATGCGGATTTGTCCTCAATTGTCAGCCTTAAAAAATTATCTTACTCATAGAGTGGAAGTCATACTTATTCAACTTGTCTCTGAAAAGGGGAAGTCTTTCTCCCTTTTAATCACATTTTGCAGGATTCAGGTGACAAAAGTATCCTGAAGAGGGCACTGTGAGATCCCAGTAATCACAAGCTATAAAGCTCTTGCTCAATGGTTTCTGGCAGATAAACAACTAGGGTTGAATGATCTCAGTAAGCACACAACACAGCAGTGTCTCACTCACAGTCTCTGAAGATGGGTGGTCTGTCGCTCTCCTAATGCGCCTTCATTCAAAATGAACTCTTCCTCCCTCTGGGCACCTCCGCTCCATACACCTGAGGAGATTCACCACAGCGTTAGCGTGCTTTCCTCTCAGTATCTCATTAAGGCAAAGAGAACAAACATGAGCCAGGTAAATAGTTCAGAAAGTTGATATACAAAGACAATAGAGGAAATGTAGGGGTTAAGAAGCAGAAAAACAAATTGAGAGGCTGGTTGGTCTTTGGGAAAGTCCTTGATTAGCTGCCATAGAAAAGGTGGAAACTCTAAGAGGGAATGGCTGGCTGAATCTGTAGCTGGAAATGTGTGGGAGCATCTGTTCCTCTTGGAAGGGAGGCTGAAGGAGAAGGTACCAGAGTGGAAGGACAACTTCCTGAAGGGGAAACTAGGAGGGCTCACCATCTAGAGCCTCAGGAATATCCTGTGGTGTGAAGTCAGAAGTGGAGGCGAGCTATTCTGTTCACCGCAGGACAGCCACAACCAACTGCAACCTCACTGACAGTTACTTGCTCCAAGTCCCACCCCTGCTCTGCACTCATTGGCTTAGGTTCATAACCCCTGACTTGATTGGCTGATGAAATAGAGTCCTCCACACAGCAAACCTAAGGCAACCTATGAAGATTAAAGGCTGTGTTTATTATTAATTTTTTCTTTTTTAAATAAACAAGGGTGGAACCTTTGGAAAAGGAACCTCTGAAAATTGTATTGCTATATTAATTTAAGGCTTTGGAACAGTGCATTTCTAACAAAAAGCTCATGGATACCGTTTTCCCAGAATTCCAATAGCACTGAATTTCTTGAATAAGATAAGACGGTGGAGATTTTGAAATACAAGGACGCAGGTTGCTGGGTTAAAAAAATAAAATAATGGCTGTTCTGGGCATAAGGAAGAATGAAATCGAAACAGATAGGCAAGGTACACTTTCACTTCTGGGTCGTTTGTGTGGGAAAATATTTAGGAATAATGATAGACTCATTTATTTTTTCTAAACATAGTATATAAAGAACATTTTAATTGAACTTACTGAACGATATTACCATAGGCCCAATTTTCATATTCCCACTCTCATCACAAAATATTTTGAGACAATTTTTTTAATGATTTTGCAATCCAGATACTTATTTGGATGCGATGCCTTGTTATAATTTTACTCACTCAAAGCCTTTGCAAAGCTATTTCAATGCCTAGGAAAAGAAATGTGCAGAGAAGAGAGGTCAAAGAGTGGAAAAGTGAAAAAGCAAACCCATCAAAGACAAAAGCAAATACTAAAGAATCGCTGATCAAATTATCCTCCTGGCTGGCAAAGAGGCATTCACAGCCTTCATTTGTGGTCTTATTGAAACCACAAAGCAATAGACTTTGTTGAAGGAAAATATGTTAACAATGTAAATCCACTTGGGGGCTGGTCAGTCAAGGAAACTAGGAAAGGCTTTTCAAACTGATAAAGTACACATATGTTTTAATGAAATAAAAGTTAAGGTTGTTTCTGAGTAACTCATTTAGATGAAAATATAAGGATCTCATGCAAGGTCTCCCCTATCAGAGCTAGAGTAAGATTAGCAAATGAAACAATCGCTATATCTATAATCTTTTGAGAAAGATATTGACATTTATTTTAAAGTTATTTTATTTTGTTTTCTCTGTTTCATATCTAATTCCACCCCAATAAATAAAAAGAACATGTCACTGTATTTTTCCTTTTTTTCCCCCTGTGATTTACTTGGGTGGAATTCAGTGAAAAATAAATAATTAATTATGGTTTGTTTCTATAATACTGTGATTTGCCTTTTTAAATTTTGACTATGCTGTATAAAATTTCACCATTATTAAATTTAAAATTTTTATAGACTAAAATCTATTGACATTTTTTAAAAATTTCTTCTTTCATTTTTAAGTGAAAATGAAAGCACTTTAATATATATTAAAACCTATTTACTTCTAATTATTTTTTGCACTTTAAATGCAACAGCATTTGTGACACAGCCCTTGTACTAAAATCATTCAGGAGAAGCGAGGTCATGATCACTTTTCACTGAGACAATAAATGAAGATTCTCCAGAGGCATCAGGTTTTGAACCTTATTAAGACAGGAAGGAACTGGTTGAATAGATGAGGATAGTGAAGAAATGGGAGTATTTAAGAAAATAAAGATGACCATATTTGCATTATTTCTATATATATATGGGGACTTTGGGGGATACAGAGATAAATGATAAGTGATTTCTTCCCCAAAGCAGCTTGCTTATATGTCAACGGTTATCCATAGTATAGTATGCATAATAACAAAAGCAGTTATATTAATTATTGTTGCAAAAGGTCATTGAGAGGACATGATGATATTGTCCCCAGAGCTGGACTCAGGCAATCGGAGGCTCCTTACTCTTTCTCCTGTACTTGGAATGTATGTTCTGCCCACTATTCCCACAGTGAGAACCATTTTCAAAGATGCAGCCTTGAGAGAGCCATGTGTTGTTGAGACGGAGTGGTATATAAAACTGAACCCAGGTGAGGTCTCTATATAAACTTTTAAGATTTTGGGTGGCAGGTGTGGAGATATACTAATCTTGCAGTTGCCTAAGACAAGACTTGTAAATTCCCTCTCTTATTAAATCTACCACCTTCCAATCTGGAGTGACCTGACTCTTTCTTCCATCTCTCTCTGCCCTCTGTTTATAATGGCCACTTTCAGATTTCACCTGCAAGTTCCCAAGTTTTTGAACCAATAATTTATACAAGGAAATAATAAACATTTTCTTAGAATTAATAAGAAGTTGGCACAAACAAAGTAACGTCTTAATAGATTTTGAGAGATGAACTAAACTTATATAAACACACGGTTTTCTGAAATACTATAATGTATTTGGGATATTTTCCATAGTTCACTGTAGTAGGCTTTGGGGCAGTTATCAGTCTTGATAGACAGGTAATAAACTATTTCTTAAGGAAGCTGAAAAATAAATGTAATAGGTATTCAGATAGAAAGAGTGGGTAGTTGAGGAAGGCGTAGTAAAACAAAGTTCTCAAAAGGTGAATGATTCTGGATTACAAGAATATCTGGTGTGTGACCATTATAGCATATTGAAAAGTGAAATAGAAGAAAACCTTTTAAATTTTGAGGGGTAAGTTTGAACATACACACGCACAAATATTAGGTTTCTGACTCAATTTTTACCTGTATATCAACCCATAAAACTACAACCCATACAAAATACAGGGTATTTTCAGCAACCCAGAATATCTCCTATATCTCTTTCCAGTTAATAATCTTTCCCCCAAATTACCATTATTTGAATTTCCATTATTTTTTAATATTTTGCCTCTTTTTGCATTTCATACAAATGAGACCAAATACTATGTACTCTTTTGCCCCCAACTTCTTTCACTCATTAGCGTTTTGTGAGATTCGTTCACAACATAGTTTTGTTCTTTCTTCTTTGTTTCTGTGTAGTATTTAATTTTATGATTATTACTATAATTTATTCATTTTAGAGTTGATGGACATGAGAGCTGTTTTCAGTTTTTAGCTACCACAAATAAGGTTTCTGTAACATTTTCGTATATGTCTTTTGATGGATATATTCATTCATTTCTCTCGTGTGTATATTTAGGAGTTAATTAGTGGGTCAAAGTGCATGCAAAATATGACTGTAGTAGATACTGCCAAAATGATTGTACCAATTTAAACTCTGACCAATCTTGCCAATAGTCAGCATTGACAATGTGTTTTAAAGTTTTACTTATTCTGTTGGATGTTCAGTTTAATTATATTTGTAGATCTTATTTTCTTTTAACTGATGAATGATAATATTGAGCACATATCTTTTCATGTGTATATTGACAATTCTTGTGTAAGAAGTGCCTGTTTAAGTCTGTTTCCTGTTGTTAAAAATTGAATTACATGGGATTTGCATTTCTGGGAAGATGGAGCTTATGTATTTTTCTCTATTCTTCCCAGTTAGTGTACAGACAAAAGCCCTGGACATTATATATGTAACAAACATAAAAAGACTCTAGATAAAGAGAAGGGAGACCAGATAGGGACCTTGAGACCTGAGTAACTACACAGTGATAAATTCCCTGGGTCTTCTTTTGCTTCATGTATCTCAAACTGGTACTGTAGAAGCTAGTAACCTGAAAATGACAATGAGTACAGAGTTTTAAAAGACCTAAGAATAACCTGTTCTCTCAAAGGACCAGGAAAGAGGCAGCCTGTCCAGATGAAAACATTTATCAATAACTGCCTTACTCCAGCCAAACACCACAGGAAAAATTTCACCTCCTCCTTCCTCACACAAACGAATGTACACAACTAGCAAAAGCTGAGTGGGAAGCAAAGACTTCACTTGTGCAAGACCATAAGAAGGTACCAGAACCCTGCCCCCACCTCTACTCTTACCATTCAGGTTGGTGGCAAAAAAGGCCTAGTGGAAGCTGGGACTTTTAAACCCACTAGACAATAAAGAGACACCTTGTGACCCTGCAGTTCAGTGGAGACCATGTTGGAGCCTGGACTTCCACTCCCACCCAGTAAAACAAGGTACTTGTTACCCTCCTTACTGGGGTGGTATCAGAGGAGGACACATGGAAAGTCTGGACATTCACCACCATTCGGCTACAAAATGGTTTCTTCTCATGGTATCAGCAGAGACCATGCAAGAGCAGTAAAGAGACACTTCATTTCCCCAGCCCTATGTCAGTAAAGACTAAGTATAGAACTTGAACTTCTATACTAACCTGCCAATAAGAAGCCCACTTCTCCCCATTTCTCCTGCCAAAGCAGTATCAGAGGAGGCCTACTAAAACATGTGATTTAAATAAGGTCCAGAGTCTTATAATATTCAGTGTCCAAATATTAATTAAAAATCACTCATAATGATCCAAGACGCAAGATGAATTCCAACTTAAATGACAACAGACAATAAACAGACACCAAATCCAAGATGACACAAATGTTAAAATTATCTGAAAAGAATTTTAATACAACTGTCATAAAAATACTTCAATAAATAATTATAAAAAACATTTGAGACAAATTAAAAAATAGAAACTCTGGTGAAAGAAATAAAAAATTCCAGGAATAAAAAAAATATGACAAAGAAAAACAACATAGAATTTCAAAGATAAAAAATACAATAAATGAAATTTAAAAAAAAATGAACAAATGGGCTCAACAGCTAAATGGAGAAGACGAGAAAAAAAAATCAATGAATTTGAGGAGAGAACAATAGAAATGACCAATTCTGAAAAACACAGAAGAAATTGGCTAAAATAAAATCGAACACAGACTCAGGAAGAAGTGGGATTAAAACAAAAGATCTAATATTTGGGTCATTAGAGTTCCAGAAGGAGAGGATAAAGAGGATGGTGCAAAAAAAAAATTCAAACAAATAATGGTTGAAAGTTTCATAAACTTGGGGGGAAAAAACAGACCTACAAATTCAAGAAAGAGAGTGAACTCCAAATAAAATAAACCCAAAACATTCATGCCAAGACACAAGTTAAACTTCCAAAAACTAAAGATGAAAGAACAAAATCTTGAAAGCAGCCATAGAGTAGTGATGTCTTACTTATAAGGGGTCATTTCGCTATAAGCACTGTTTTCACTGCAGCCCACACATTTTGATAAATTGTGTTTTCATTTTCATTTAGTTCAAAATATTTTTAATTTCTCTTGAGCTTTCTCTCACTATTACTTTTGACTTATCTATATCCCCCTTCAATTATATCAGTTTTGCTTCATGTATTTCTGTTGTTGGATGCATATTTGTTTATAACTATTGTATCTTCTTGGTGGGTTGATTCTTTTTATGATAGTAAAATGTCTTTCTTTGTCTCTAGTAGCAATGTTTGTCTTAAACTCTATTTTGCCTAACATTAGTATAGCCACTCCAACTCCCTTTCAAGTACTGTTTGTATGGTATGTCTTTTTTTTTTTAATCTTTTTTATTTTCAACCTACTTGTGTTTGACTCTAAAGAGAGTGTCTTGTGGACACCATATAGCTGGGTCATGTTTTTAATTTTTTAAATAAATTCTACCAATCTATGGTTTTTAATGGGAGTGTTTAATCCTTTTACCTTTAATGTAACTACTGATAAAGTGGGATCAAAATCTGTTACTTGGTATTTGTTTCCTAAATGTCCTATTCCTTCATTGCTTTCTTCTATTTTGCTAAACAGGTATTATCTAAGGTACCATTTTTACCATCATTTCTTTTCTAAGGAAAAATAATTACTAAATATAAACATTTTAATTGACTATTAATCGTAAATTTATAAAAACAAGATCTCTTTCTTTACCTCCCCAAACGATATCTTTTTACTATTTTTCATCATCTATAACTTTTATTATATTCTTATTTTAAAAGTTTTATTGGACTTCTTATACACATTTTAATTATTTTGCTCTTGTGTATACATAAAAAGGAAAATATAAGCAAAATACATTGATAAAAGTAATTCTAAAATTTCATTGCTTTCAAAATTTAACTTTTCTGAATTATTTTTGACTCAGAAGTTGTCTGGGTTTTTGTGCGTGTGTGTGTGTGTGTGTGTGTGTGTCCCTTAGTGATGTTAATTTTTTTCAAATAAAATTTTCATATATCTTATTAAATTTACTGATGGATAATTTATTTTTTATTGCTATGATAAATATTTTTGTGACTATGATAATTATTTTTTCTTCCTTCATATTTCCAAACTGAGTGTTGTTTTGGTAAATTTTTTTTTTCACTCATGCCTCCATGCCTTCGGCAGCCATCGGCTTATTCTCTGTATCAATGGGTCTGTTTCTGTTTTCTTTATTTATTTGTTTTGTTAGATTATATATACAAGTGAAATCATACAGTATTTGTCTTTCTCTGTCTGACTTATTTCACTTAGCATATTACTCTCTTGTTCCTTTCATGTTGTCACAAATGGCAAGATTTTATTCTTTTTTTATTGCTGAGTAGTATTCCATTTTATTCTTTTTTATTGCTGAGTAATATTCCATGATGTGTGTGTGTGTGTGTGTGTGTGTGTGTGATATATGTGTAATACACACACACACACACACACATATCACATTTTCTTTATCCATTCATACATTGATGGACACTTAGGTTGCTTCCATATTGTGCATATTATAATAATGCTGCAATAAACGTAGGGGTGCAAATATCTATTTTAATTAGTATTTTTAGTTTCTGTGGATGAATATCCAGAAGTGGTATTGCTGGGTTATATGGTAGCTCTATTTTTTTTTAAATACAGTTGACATACACTATTAATGGCTGAGTAATGCTCTATTGTATATATGTACCACATCTTCTTTATCCATTTGTCTATTGATGAGCACTTAGGTGACTTCCATATCTTTTTAATAATGCTTTGTAAATAATGCTTCAATGAACATATGGATGCATATGTCCTTTTGAATTCATGTTTTAGGTTTCTTCAGGTAAATAACCAGAAGTTAAATTACTGGGCTCTTTTTTGTCTCTTGTTATAGCCTTTATTTTGAAGTCTATTTTGTCTGGTGTAAGTATTGCTACCCCAGCTTTTTTTTTTTCCTGTTTCCATTTTCATGAAATACCTTTTTTTATCCTTTTACTTTTAGTCTGTATGTGTCTTTTGATCTGAACTGCGTCACTTATAGACAATGTATGTAAAGGTCTTGTTTTCTTATCCATTCAGCCACCTTATGTCTTTTAATTAGAGCATTTACTACATTTACATTTATATTAATTGTCAATATGTAGCTATTGCCATTTTATTATTCGTATTTTTATCTTTTTTTTTCTTATTTTTAAAGAAGTATCTTTAACATAATACTGTTTTGGTGGTAAGGAACTCCTTTAGCTTTTTCTTGTCTGTGAAGCTTTTTATCTATTATTTGATTCTAACTGATAGCCTTGCTAGGTAGAGTAATCTTGGTTGTATGTTCTTGCTTTTCATCATTGTGAATGTTTCGTGTCAACGTATCCATGGAAACTCTATTTTTAATTTTTTGAGGAATCTCCATACTGTTTTCCATAGTAGCTGCACCAATTTATAATCTCACCAACAGTGTCCAACGGTATAATTTCTTTTTTCATATATTTTTGAGTTATTTTCTTAGTGCCCATCCTTGAGATTACCATTAACATTTTACTTTATAGCAGTTTAATTAGGATTAATACTCACTTCATGCTAATACAATACAAAAACTTAGTTCCCATGTAACCCTGATCCTCCTTTTATGCTGTTATTGTCACAACTAGCATCTTTATACTTTGCGTGCCCTTCAATTTAGATTTATAATTTTTGCATTATGCAGTTGTCTTTAAGTCAGAGAAGAAAAATAGAAGTTACTAACAAAAAACCATTTATACTATTTTTAATATTTACATATACAATAACCTTTATCATGTTCTCTAATTTTTCATGTGTATTTCAGTTACTGTCTGGTAATGTCTCTGTTTGTACTAGTATAACTAATTACCACAAACTAGGTGGGTTATAAACAATAGAAATTTATTTCTAACAGTTCTGGTGGCTGGGAGTCCAAAATCCGGGTGCCAGCATGGTTGAGTTGTGGTGAATGCTCTCTTTCTCACATAGTAAAAAGGAAAGAGTAAGATAGCTTTCTGTCCCTTCTTATAAGGGCTCTTACTCTATTCATAAAGACCTCACCCTCATGGCTCCATTATTTCCTAAAAGCCCCATTTTCAAATCTCATCACATTGGGACTTAGATTTCAACATATATATTTTGGAAGAACGCAAATATGTATCATTACTGTCAGCTTGAAGGTGTCCCTTTAGTATTTTTGTAAGGCAGATGTGCTGTTAACAAATTCTCTTTATTTTTATCTGGGAATGTTTAAATTTTTTCTTCATTTTTGATGAATAGTTTTACAAAATACAGAATTCTTTGTTGACAGCTTTTTTTTTCCCCCTCTAGCATTTTGTTGTTATTGTTGTTATTATTAGTTTGGCATTTTTGATATACTGTCTTACTTCTGTGGTTCCTGGTGAAAAATCAGCTGTTAATATTTTAAAAATATTTTATGTATATGAGCTGTTTTTCTGGTTTCAAAATTCTCTCTCTTTGACAGTTGGATTATGATATATCTGTGTGTGGATCTCTGAATTTATTTTATGTAGAGTTCAATAATCTTCTTAGATATGTAGAATAATTTTAATCAGATTTGGAAAGTTTTTAGTCATTTTTTCTTCAAAAATTCTTTCAACCCCCCTCTGTCTCCCCTTTTCTTCTGGGACTCTTGTTCGGAGTATGGTAGTGCACTGATAGTGTTCCACGTGTCTCTGAGGTTCTGCTTATTCTTCTTTATTCTTTGTTGTTGTCGCTGTTGTTCTTCAGACTGGATAATCTAAATTGATCTATCTTAAAGTTTACTGATTCTATTTTCTGCCTGCTCAAATTGTGTTGAGTCCTTCTAGTGAATATTTCTTTTAAGTTACTGTACTTTTCTAGTCCAGAATTTTTATTCATTCCTTTTTATGATGTCTATTTTTTTACTGATATTTTATAGTCAATGAGACATCATTCTCATGTTTTAATTCTTTAAACATGATTTTCTGTAGAGCATTGTGCTAGGATCCTAGTCATTCTTTAAAGTTATAATGCTTGCTTTCACATCTTTATTATTCACAAGAAAGTAATCAGAGACTGGGTTTTTTACCTAATAAAATGTAGTGTTTTCCAACATAGCAGCAAAGCTACTCACCGGCTGCTGGGCACCCAGTCCTAATACCTCTTTATTCACGATGAGCCCTTCCTCAGGAATGGCTCCCAACACCAGAGGTAATACATTCATAGAATAAGTTTCCTTTTCCCTTTGGGAACTGAGTTTTTTCCTTCTCATTAACCAAGACGACAGCTCTCATGGGGGCAGTGGGCTTTGAGTGTGGGTTTAGAGGTTGAAGTTTAGATAGCAGGAAGGTTGTCTTTAGAGAAGACAGATAAGAAAAACCTCCAACACTTAGAGGCATAAGAAAAAGATGAATACTGGTATATGGAAGATGGAGTGTGAGCACAACCATCCATGCCAGTGGAGGCTTTTGTTACCTCTGAGATAGAAGCTGAGAAAAAAGTTATGAGAGAGGAAGGTAATTTTTATAGGAATTTATGAATAATGAAAAGGGAAAAGATAAAGCCTATTGCCCAAAATGTGTCTTGTGTATGCACACACTATTGTCTGTGTGTGTGTGATGGCGGGGTGCAAAGGGGGGCAACTGTTATAGGTACACGTGTGTGAAATGGAAGCTGGTTAATGATCTTACTCTAGAGAAGCCAAGCCCAACTGTGCTTCTCTGAGGATAGTATTTGCCCCAAGTACTAGCCCTGTCTTCAATCCCCCACCCCTGGTCTGTTTGGCTAATTACATGTAATTTTATGATATTCTGGATAAAGATCACTACCCCTAACTTGTAAGATAGAACATTAGTTCCAAAAGACACTAATCATTAAACAAGCAGTAACAGAAGAACAGGAGGAAAAAAATCCTCAATTTCAAATCATTCATGTTAAAGTATGCTGGGAACTGGTAATGAATGAGCACTACTTTTTGAGGATCTCATCATGAGAAAGACATTCTGGTGGAAGTTGGTATGACTTTATGTGAATAAAATGCCAAAAAGCAGGTGGCTGGGTTAGAATTTAAAGGAGAAAAATAGAAACCAAAAGCACTAGGCAAGAAGGGCTTTCTCATTTTTTTAAAGTAGTATGTAGAGAGAGAAGTTCATAAGAATATGAAAGGAATCTGTGTCTGTTTCTTTATTTTTCCATTTTAATATGTAAATAATATTTAATTTGAAGCTGTTTAATGATAGTACCAGAAACTTATTTTTAATTTTCGTCTTTAGTTCTTTGAGGAGGTAGATTGTAGAAATTTAGATGCCAAGAGAAAAGGTTTTCAGAAACTTAACATACCTCTGTGTAGAGTAATCTTTTCACTTACTTTCACTCACTGTGGATAAACTAGTTTGATTCTATTATGTACATAGATACAGGACATAAAAGACCGGGAAAGAAAAGAAAAGCTAATTAAATTTTCTTTCAAGTCAGAAGTAATGTTTTAGAGCCTGTGTATGAATGATGTGGCAGCTACAGAGCAGCAAGTGGATATGTTTAAGAAAATTATATGTCTAGACTTAAGATTCTGAATAGAATTGGAGGTTAGGCAGACAAAGAAGTTCAAAAAATAAAGGTGAAGAAAATTTTTTAACGAACTTCAGAGCAAGTGGTTAATGAGTAATAGCTTTTGGCAGGATAGCAAAAGAACTGGAAATTCTCTCTTCAGTGCTAGAGTTCAGTTAGAAAATAAAATATTCTAAGTATTAGTGAAGATTTTATCATCAAATTTCATGGGTTTTTCACTCCATCTCATTCTTCAGCTCTTCATGCTTCCCATGGTCAAGTAACTATTTTTTCTCTCAAATGCATTTGGCTACAAATCAATGGTAGATAAATACTAGGCTGTAGTATTCTTACTTTTATAAAGTTAGGTGACAGAAATTATTGTTAGGTAGCTAGTCAGACATGAACAACAGGGGGAACAAAGGAATAGGGGCCCAGCATAGACACCACCTAAAGAACACTCCAATGATAGCAGAATTCTGGGTATGCACGTGCACACTAGGCAAAGTTATAGCAGTCAGGTGTCAATCAAAATGACCTCAATTGCCAATCACCTAAGAATGCCTTTGGAACCATCCATCAAGGGCCAAATATAAGGCGCACATTCACTTTTCTCAGTCTTTTTTCTCTTCTTGGCTCCCCTCCCTATTTCCCTTCTGGGCTTCCCTACTTTTGCCCTTTTCAGTTCCCTTTTTTGTCCTTTTTTGCCCTTCTGGGTTCTCTCTCTTTTTAGTGGCCTTTTGTGGCCTTTTTGCCTTTTTGTAGCCTTTTTGGCTCTTTTGTGTTAGTTATAGTGCTGGGACCATGTGACTCCTTGGGGCATTCTTTGTCTTTCTAAAATATATTTTTAACAAAACTATTAAATCTCAATGACCTGTGATTGTTCACTACCATAATTTGAGGAAGAACAGAGGAAAGATGCTAACTACACATCTGCACCATCATTATCTCTCTCCCTCCCCGCTAACGTTGGGGTGACACCGAACTCTGATCTGGCCCAATGGTGATGTTATATTTGTGTCTGTATATCATGTAGCTATCCAAGTTGTTGTCAACTAGCAAACAATTTACATTGAGCATAATTGAAACAGTGGCTTAGTAAACAGAGAATAAAAGAAAAGCAATAAATACTGTTTCTGAAATCAACCCAAGTAGCCTAAACTAGAGAGACCACAAACCTGCTAGAAACAAATAAGCTCTTTGAAAATTAATTAGTTCGTTATACATTATTTCTTGCAACCCATTTGCCTTTTACACTTGAGTGTGACTTGTTTTGGGGCTCTTCTTGGTCATTAGTTTTTCGTTGTTTTTTTTTTTTTTT
>NW_006430735.1:5495632-5502788 GCF_000325575.1 Pteropus alecto
CTTATTCTTCTTTATTCTTTGTTGTTGTCGCTGTTGTTCTTCAGACTGGATAATCTAAATTGATCTATCTTAAAGTTTACTGATTCTATTTTCTGCCTGCTCAAATTGTGTTGAGTCCTTCTAGTGAATATTTCTTTTAAGTTACTGTACTTTTCTAGTCCAGAATTTTTATTCATTCCTTTTTATGATGTCTATTTTTTTACTGATATTTTATAGTCAATGAGACATCATTCTCATGTTTTAATTCTTTAAACATGATTTTCTGTAGAGCATTGTGCTAGGATCCTAGTCATTCTTTAAAGTTATAATGCTTGCTTTCACATCTTTATTATTCACAAGAAAGTAATCAGAGACTGGGTTTTTTACCTAATAAAATGTAGTGTTTTCCAACATAGCAGCAAAGCTACTCACCGGCTGCTGGGCACCCAGTCCTAATACCTCTTTATTCACGATGAGCCCTTCCTCAGGAATGGCTCCCAACACCAGAGGTAATACATTCATAGAATAAGTTTCCTTTTCCCTTTGGGAACTGAGTTTTTTCCTTCTCATTAACCAAGACGACAGCTCTCATGGGGGCAGTGGGCTTTGAGTGTGGGTTTAGAGGTTGAAGTTTAGATAGCAGGAAGGTTGTCTTTAGAGAAGACAGATAAGAAAAACCTCCAACACTTAGAGGCATAAGAAAAAGATGAATACTGGTATATGGAAGATGGAGTGTGAGCACAACCATCCATGCCAGTGGAGGCTTTTGTTACCTCTGAGATAGAAGCTGAGAAAAAAGTTATGAGAGAGGAAGGTAATTTTTATAGGAATTTATGAATAATGAAAAGGGAAAAGATAAAGCCTATTGCCCAAAATGTGTCTTGTGTATGCACACACTATTGTCTGTGTGTGTGTGATGGCGGGGTGCAAAGGGGGGCAACTGTTATAGGTACACGTGTGTGAAATGGAAGCTGGTTAATGATCTTACTCTAGAGAAGCCAAGCCCAACTGTGCTTCTCTGAGGATAGTATTTGCCCCAAGTACTAGCCCTGTCTTCAATCCCCCACCCCTGGTCTGTTTGGCTAATTACATGTAATTTTATGATATTCTGGATAAAGATCACTACCCCTAACTTGTAAGATAGAACATTAGTTCCAAAAGACACTAATCATTAAACAAGCAGTAACAGAAGAACAGGAGGAAAAAAATCCTCAATTTCAAATCATTCATGTTAAAGTATGCTGGGAACTGGTAATGAATGAGCACTACTTTTTGAGGATCTCATCATGAGAAAGACATTCTGGTGGAAGTTGGTATGACTTTATGTGAATAAAATGCCAAAAAGCAGGTGGCTGGGTTAGAATTTAAAGGAGAAAAATAGAAACCAAAAGCACTAGGCAAGAAGGGCTTTCTCATTTTTTTAAAGTAGTATGTAGAGAGAGAAGTTCATAAGAATATGAAAGGAATCTGTGTCTGTTTCTTTATTTTTCCATTTTAATATGTAAATAATATTTAATTTGAAGCTGTTTAATGATAGTACCAGAAACTTATTTTTAATTTTCGTCTTTAGTTCTTTGAGGAGGTAGATTGTAGAAATTTAGATGCCAAGAGAAAAGGTTTTCAGAAACTTAACATACCTCTGTGTAGAGTAATCTTTTCACTTACTTTCACTCACTGTGGATAAACTAGTTTGATTCTATTATGTACATAGATACAGGACATAAAAGACCGGGAAAGAAAAGAAAAGCTAATTAAATTTTCTTTCAAGTCAGAAGTAATGTTTTAGAGCCTGTGTATGAATGATGTGGCAGCTACAGAGCAGCAAGTGGATATGTTTAAGAAAATTATATGTCTAGACTTAAGATTCTGAATAGAATTGGAGGTTAGGCAGACAAAGAAGTTCAAAAAATAAAGGTGAAGAAAATTTTTTAACGAACTTCAGAGCAAGTGGTTAATGAGTAATAGCTTTTGGCAGGATAGCAAAAGAACTGGAAATTCTCTCTTCAGTGCTAGAGTTCAGTTAGAAAATAAAATATTCTAAGTATTAGTGAAGATTTTATCATCAAATTTCATGGGTTTTTCACTCCATCTCATATTCTTCAGCTTCATGCTTCCCATGGTCAAGTAACTATTTTTTCTCTCAAATGCATTTGGCTACAAATCAATGGTAGATAAATACTAGGCTGTAGTATTCTTACTTTTATAAAGTTAGGTGACAGAAATTATTGTTAGGTAGCTAGTCAGACATGAACAACAGGGGGAACAAAGGAATAGGGGCCCAGCATAGACACCACCTAAAGAACACTCCAATGATAGCAGAATTCTGGGTATGCACGTGCACACTAGGCAAAGTTATAGCAGTCAGGTGTCAATCAAAATGACCTCAATTGCCAATCACCTAAGAATGCCTTTGGAACCATCCATCAAGGGCCAAATATAAGGCGCACATTCACTTTTCTCAGTCTTTTTTCTCTTCTTGGCTCCCCTCCCTATTTCCCTTCTGGGCTTCCCTACTTTTGCCCTTTTCAGTTCCCTTTTTTGTCCTTTTTTGCCCTTCTGGGTTCTCTCTCTTTTTAGTGGCCTTTTGTGGCCTTTTTGCCTTTTTGTAGCCTTTTTGGCTCTTTTGTGTTAGTTATAGTGCTGGGACCATGTGACTCCTTGGGGCATTCTTTGTCTTTCTAAAATATATTTTTAACAAAACTATTAAATCTCAATGACCTGTGATTGTTCACTACCATAATTTGAGGAAGAACAGAGGAAAGATGCTAACTACACATCTGCACCATCATTATCTCTCTCCCTCCCCGCTAACGTTGGGGTGACACCGAACTCTGATCTGGCCCAATGGTGATGTTATATTTGTGTCTGTATATCATGTAGCTATCCAAGTTGTTGTCAACTAGCAAACAATTTACATTGAGCATAATTGAAACAGTGGCTTAGTAAACAGAGAATAAAAGAAAAGCAATAAATACTGTTTCTGAAATCAACCCAAGTAGCCTAAACTAGAGAGACCACAAACCTGCTAGAAACAAATAAGCTCTTTGAAAATTAATTAGTTCGTTATACATTATTTCTTGCAACCCATTTGCCTTTTACACTTGAGTGTGACTTGTTTTGGGGCTCTTCTTGGTCATTAGTTTTTCGTTGTTTTTTTTTTTTTTTTAATTTTCATGTTGTTAAATCTGTTAATTGTTTCCTTTATGGGTTTGCTTATTATTACAAACTGAGGTTTAAGGATTTAAGAAATATTCAAATTATGTTATTTCTAGTCATTTAAAATTATTGGGGTAAAGATATTTAACTCAAATCCATCTAAAATCAATTTGGTGCATGGTAAGGGCAATAACAAATATTCTGTAGGAATTCAGCAGAGAAAAATTATCTGTTAATTGTTTCCTTTATGGGTTTGCTTATTATTACAAACTGAGGTTTAAGGATTTAAGAAATATTCAAATTATGTTATTTCTAGTCATTTAAAATTATTGGATTAAAGATATTTAACTCAAATCCATCTAAAATCAATTTGGTGCATGGTAAGGGCAATAACAAATATTCTGTAGGAATTCAGCAGAGAAAAATTAATCGCAATAACTTCTAGAGTTTTTCCTAGAGGGAAGTATTATCTGAATTCAAATAGATGGTTCAATCAAAAGTCAAATGAGGGGAGACATAAGCTGAAGACAAAAGGAGTGTGACGGGTAGGGGAAACTAATATGATCATGTTACTTTTTCTTAATTTACTTCGGCATCTAAAATGGAAAATAGAGAAGACTGATCTTGTCATCAAGTAATTCAGAATCTAGTGAGGAAGACAAGCATGTGAACAAATAATGATCAAGGGGTTAATAGTAAGCACAATTATAGAAATCGAATCTGGTTTCTTCAGCTCAACAATATATTGATGAGCTTTATCCATTTTGTTGAGAGTAGTTGTAATTCATTAAAGGTCATTGCTGTATAATACTCCATTGTGTAAATACTATAATTTATTTATCAATTCTACTGTTGATTTGCATTTGGTAATTTCTTTTTTCACTATTACAAATAGTGCTTCCATGAACATCCTTGTACATGGGTTTTAGAGAGCATATGTATGCATTTCCATTGAATATACACCTAGAAGTAGATTTGCTGGTCAGAGGGTATGCCTATGTTTAGCTTTCTCATACAGCCAAAAGGGTTTCCAATTCACACTCCCATCAGAGTGTATGTGATCTGTGTTTTCTCACCAAACTTGGTATTGTCTGTCTTTCATGTTAGTCATTCTGGTACATGTTAAGTCAAGGTTTTAATTTTTATTTCCTTGATGACTAAAGAAGTTGAGCATCTTAAATGTGTTTACTGGCTATTTAGACATTTTCTTTTGTGAGGTGCATATTCAAATATTTTGCTCAATTTTTTATTGAGTTGCCTGTCTTTGTTTTATTGACTTGTGGAATTATATACATATTAGACTACAAGTCCTTCATCACATATATTTATAGCAATAACTTTTCTCACACTGTGGGTTGCTTTTTTACGTCCGAAGATCTATCTTTTGAAAGGCTAAAGTTATTAAATCTTAAAGTAGGCTCATTTTTCACTTCTATTTTTTTTTCATTTCATACTCCTAAGAAAGGAATAAGGCATCAAATAATTGTGGATGTGTGTCCTATTTAAGCAATTGTTGGCTACTACAGCCAAATATATGTTCTACAATACTTTATTTTTAAAGCTGTGTTTTATCTTTTACATTTAGATCTTTAATGCATTTGAAATAGATTTTTGTCTCTGGTCATTGATGAGGGTCAATATATAATTTTCCACTTGAGTATACAATTTACACATCATCATTTATTGGAAAAAAACATTTTCCCCCAATCTTTCGCACTGTCTTTTACATTTGTCATATATGTCAGATACCACATGTGTGGGTCTGTTTCTGACTCTCTATTTCATTGTATTCATCTAGTTTCTTATCCTTGAATTAATAGCACATGTCTAGATAATAAATCTTTAGTTTATTGCTGTTTTTTTTTTGAATCGGCTTGTCAATTTTTAGAATTAAATTTTTTTAAAAGCTGTTTAAAGTTTATTAGATTTTCATTGACTAAAATTTAGCTTGGAAAGAAATGACATTTTTGTTTTTACTATCTATGATATAATAGGTCTTACCACTTATTTAGGTTTTCTTTATTTTTTTGGATACATTCTGTAGATTTTGGTGGTGAGATCTTACATATCTTTCAATGAATTTATTTGTATATATTTCTTTTTATTTGGGGAGGATATTCTAAATGGAATTTCAAAATTTTTATTTTCCATTTTTTACTGAAACATAGAAATAATTAATTTCTTTAGAAGATATATTTTAGAATAGTTTTAGGCTTACAGAAAAATTGAGAAAATAGTACAGAGTTCCCATATACCTCCTTTCCTAATTTTCCCTTTATTGACATCTTACCTTAGTATGATACATTTGTTATAATTAATAAATCACATTTAATACATTGTTCATAACTGAAGCCCACAGTTTATTCTGATTTTCTTAGTTTTTATCTAATGTCTTTTACTGTTTACGGATCCCGTTCAGTATACCATATTGCATTTATTTGACATGTCTTCTTGATGACTGTGACTACTTTGAGGAGTCCTGGTCAAGTATTTTGTAGAATTACCCTCTATCAGAATTTGTCTGTTTTTAAGACTAGACTAGGGTTATGGATTTAGGGAAGACCACAGATGTAAGACGCCAGTTTAATTACATTGTATCAAGAGGATATACATCAAATCTTATGTTTACATAGGATATATTTGTAATATAGTTAGATTTTCAGGTTAGACTTCACTCCTTGGTATCCCTAGTCTCTTAAATGAGGTTTTTTGTTTGTTTTCTTTTTTCTTTTTCTTTTTTTTTGGGGGGGGGGGTATACATTAAGGTTCATTTTGTGTTGTAAAGCTCTATACATTTTGACAAATGCATAATGTCACTTATTAACTATTAGAGTATCATACAGAATAGTTTCATTGTCCTAAAAATCCCCTGTGCCTCACTTAGTCAATCCTCCTTTCTAACCCTTAAGCCCTGACCACCACTGATGTTTTAACTGCCTCTATATTTTTACCTTTTCCAGAATGGCATATAATTGGAATCATACAGTATGTAGACCATTTAGACTGTCTTTTTTTCACTTAGCAGCGTGCATAGGGTAGCTCATTTCTTTTGATGGTTGAGTAATACCCTGTTGTACAGATGTAGTTTGTTTACTCATTTACCTGTTGAAGGCATCTTGGTTGCTTTCAGTTTTCGGTGTGTGGAGGAGAGACTGCTCCATGGCGTGCCTGCTGACTGACCCAGGAGCTGGACCTAGGCCAGAGGGGAGGTTGTTTATCATGGAACTAGTTTGGAGACTGTTTTGATCTTGATTCCTGTGTTCTGACACAAACCAGCACCTCGCCCTTACCCCTGGTGCAGGCTGAGTCCCAAAAATAGTCTCCTTGTCCTGACCTGTTTAAGAACGTAAAGCAATTTCTTATGCTTGGAAATAGTCACATCCTAGGCCACATGACTATCTCTCCTCCACACCCCTACCCGATATAATTCTCTGGTGCCTGCTAAGTGGCCTGGGAATCCATTTTATCTTGCAGCCACCCAAGACATGCCGCATAGGTAAGTTTCCCTTAATGAACTCTTCTATTATTTACCAGACTGGAGTAGCCAGCCTCTCTGTTTGGTCTTTCCTTACCCTCTGTTGATGAAGGTATATTTTAAGTTCTGAGATCTTTCTCTGGGTCTACATGTACTAACAGTTGGCAAGCCAGCCAGAAAACTGAAGAAATGGACCTTGGAGAAGAGGTATCTGTGGGGGAAATCCTATACTGGCCCTCTACTTCTATGTGGGGAGGGGTAAGCCATATTTTAAATGTGTGTGGACCACAGTGAGAATACAAGGACACTCAAAAACTACAACTGGCCTCATATGTTTGTTTAAGGAACTGAGCATTACATATTGCAGCAAGAAAGGAAAGCACATGGCCATAGCTTCAGGTTGGCTCTTTTTATGGGTGGTTTGGCCACCAATGCCCAGCTAGAGGCAGAAGCCAACGGTTAAAAAATTGGAGGCAGATCTCGGGGAAACCCACCAATCTTGAGCACATATCCAAGCTGTGGGAAGGACTTGGAACTTGGAAAGAG
>NW_006430735.1:5502830-5541455 GCF_000325575.1 Pteropus alecto
AGGGAAGAAAGGGCCTATAAGGGGAACTGGAAAGCAAATGTGGCATAATCTGGTTGCCACAGGCAACTTGAAAGAAAAGACTGATCATCAGCCTAATGCAATACTAGTAGAATTATAGAAAGTTTTAAAACCAGAAGAATTCTGATTGATACACTTGGCTCCCCTAGGAGACACCCTAACATGTTCAGGGGAACCCTCTGGGACTTCTTCCTACTCGAGTTAGGCTCCTCTCCTCACTGCCAGCTCCTAGTATAGGATGAAGGCTAAGATCGTCCACTGGTGAGGGCCATGGGGGCAACCAGAGGCCTAACATGAAACCTGCCATCAGCTGGTCCTCAGAAATAAGCAGAGGGTAACTGCTTTGGTTCACACTGGTGCTGAATGTAACCTAAGACATGATCATCCTCAAAATTCTCTGCCCCCCTCAGTGTTATAGATGGCTATGGAGTCCAAAGTGTAATAGTCAGAAAAGTTTCCTTATTTCTGCAAATCGGGCACTCACTTTCCTTCATTGAGAGAACGAGGTCTTCATCTCCCAAGTCCTGGAAAGATACTGGGCATCAGCATCTTCCGAGGCCAGACTTTGTGAACCCCTACTGGGGAAGTCTGCCTTTGAGTACAAATAATCAAATCAGTACTGAAGGCAAAGCCAATTGGGAGTTGGTTAGTTTACCACCACCAGAGAGAGTGGTGACAGTTAAATTATTATTGGTTACCTGGAGGATATAAGGAAATAAAGAAAACCATCTAAGGGCTCCCCGCTGTGGGCATTGTGTACCTTGCACACCATGCCTTTAACAACCCAGTGTGGTCAGTAAAAAAGCCAGACAGCTCGTAAGAAATGACAATAAATTATAGAGAGCTAAATGAGGCAGTGATACCCATTCATGTACTGTACCTAATAATTTCCATTATAGTAGATAATTTGGCTATGAGAATGTACCATGCAGTGCTGGACCTGGCCAACCCCTTTTTTTTAGCAAACATCCCAGGTGTTGAGCCTCAAGATTAATTTGCCTTTACCTGGGAGGAGCCACAGTGGACTTTCCAATTGCTTTCTCAAAGCTATCTATATAGCCCCATCATATGCCATGAATTGGTGGCCCAGGATTTGTCACTGTTTTCTTTTCTGACCCCAATGAAATGGGCCCATTACCTTGATGACATATGTTAACCCGTGAAGATTTACATTTACTGCAGAAAATCCTGCAGGCCTTGCTGACCACCTACAGGAAAGGAGATGGAGAGTGAATCTAAAAAAAATTCAAGATCCAGGCACTGCAGTCAAGTTCTTGGGAGTCATATGTTTGGTAAGATCTGTGTTATTACTGAGGCTGTCCTACAAAGTACAAGCCTACCCCATACCAAAAAATATGAAAGAGGTACAGGCTTTTGTGGGAATTTTGGGGTACTAGTGAACATTTATACCCCATTTAGCACAATGCCTTTATCCCTCATACCTTTTAGTCAAAAAGAGATACATATGGGACTAGGGAACAGAGTAGCATTCCACCTTCAAGAAAACAAAAAATATTGGTTAAACAGATCAAAGCCCTTAGATCAAATCTCATACATGGGTTTACCATTGGAATTAGATATTTTAGTTGCCCCCAGAAGGCATGGGATAGGTACTATGGCAAAAGCAGAAAAAAATATTACTAGTACTTGGACTGCTTTCTCTTAATTTTTCTTCTTTCTTGCATGTGTCTATATTTTTGCTGTGGACTATGTCTCCAATGCAGTCACTTGTCAACCGAAGAAACTATCTCTTAGTTATTAAAGCCCCTTGCTGACCACTCAGGTACCTCGAAAAAGAGTGGGGCACATGAGATTGTAAGATCTGAACAGAATGGGGCAGAGTATGGAGGAGAGACTGATCCAAGGTATGACCTCTGTGTTTGTCCACATCCTCACCAAAATTCATTATTATAATTAAAAAAAAAAACAAAAACAAAAAAACTAGCCATTCTAATAAGGATGTAATAGAATCTCATTATTGTTTTAATTTGCAATTTCTTAATGACAACAGATTTTGTACATCTTTTCATGTGCTTATTTGCCATTTGGTGAGGTGTCTTTTTTGGTGAGATGTCTTCAGATCTTTTGCCTGTTATTTAATTAAATTTTTTCTTTTTCTTTTTCTTTTTTGTATATTTTGGTACTAGTCTGCTATAATTTTAATATTTATATCCCAAACTCATAGATTGAAATTCTAACCCCTAAAAGTTATGGTATTACTAGGTGAGGCCTTTGAGAGGTGAGTAGGTCATGACAGTGGAGCGCTTATGAATGGAATCTTTTTATAAAAGATCCACAGAAATTCCTAGTCCCTTCTACCAGGTGAGAAGTCCTTGACTTAGAAGAGAACCTTTACTCAACCATGTTGGCACCCTAGTCTTGGACTTTCAGCCTCCAGAACTGTAAGAAATAAATGTCTGTTATTTATAAGCTACCCTGTCTGTGGTATTTTGTTATAGCAGCCTAAAAAGACTAAAAAAAAAATTAAATCAGGTATGTGTTTTACGGATATTTTCTTTCAATCTGTGGCTTGTCTTCATATTCTCTTTACATTGTTTGTCCCCAAACAAAATTGTTTTTTTTGTTGTTGTTGTTGTTAAATAAAGTCCAACTTATCTTTTATTTTTTATTCATGGATCATACTTTGGATATTGTATCTGATAAACTTATCCCCAAACCCAAGGTCACTTAAATTTCCTCCTATATTTTCTTCTAGAAGTTTTATAGTTTTGCATTTTTCATTTATGTCTATAATCCATTTTGAGTTAATATTTGTAAAAGTTAATTAGGTGTCTGTATTAATTGTTTAAGCATATGGATGTTGTAGAAGTTTGAATAGTATCCCCCCCCCCAAATTCATGTTGATCTATAACCTCAGAATGTGATCATATTTAGAAATATAATCTTTGCAGATAAAATTAAGTTATGGATGTAACTTAAAGATGAAATTAAGGTAAAGATAAAATCATCTTGTGTTAAGGTAGGCCCTAAATCCAATGACTGGTACCCTTATAAGAAGAGAATAAGACACACAGAGACACAGAGGAGAACACCATGTGAAAATAGAGGCAGAGATTGGAATGATGTATTTACAAACCAAGGACTGCCAAAGATTACTGGCAACCACTAGAAGCCTGGAGAGAGGCATGGAACAGATTTTCACTTAGAGCCTCCAGAAAAAAACAACACTACTGACACCTTGATTTAGGACTTCCGACCTCTGGATCTGCGAAAAAAAAAAAGTTCTATTATTTAAGTGGCCAAATTTGTGGTAATTTGTTATGGTGGCCCTTGGAAAATAATCAGACATTTAATTGTCCCAGCAAGATCATTTGTTGAAAAGACTACCTTTTTTTCTCCACTGCATTGCCTTTGCACCTTTCTCAAAAATCAGTTGACTATATGTGTGCGGGTCTATATCTGGACTCTCTATTCCCTTCCATTGATTTACTTGTCTATTCTTTTGCCAATACTACACTGTATTGACTATAATAGAGGTCATCCAGGCCCAGTCCTTTATTACACAGGTGAAAAAAATGGAAACCTCTAATGGTTACATAACTTGCCTATTTTCACACAGTGCAGAATCAAGCATAGTAATTAGGTCTTCTGCCTTCTCAGCTAACTTTTTTGCACTACACTGCACTGCATTGATTACTGTAGCTTTATAGTAAGCCTTGAAGTTGAGTAGTGTCAGTCCTCCAATTTTGTTTTCCTTCAATGTTGGGTTGATTATTCTGGATCTTTCACCTGTCTACATAAACTTTAGAATCAGTTTGTCAATATCCATAAAATAATTTGCTTGGATTTTGATTAATATTGTATTGAATCTACAGATCAAGTTAGGAAGAACTAGTATCTTGACAATATTAAATCTTCCTATCCATGAACATGGAACATCTCTCATTTACTTATTCTTTGATTTTGTTCACCAGAGTTTTGTAGTTTCCCTCATACAGATCTTGTTCATATTTTGTTAAATTTTTACCTAAGTATTTCATTTGAGGGGCTGCTAATGTAACTGGTATTGTGTTTTTAATTTCAAATTCCACTTGTTCATTGCTGATATATAAGAAAGCGATTGACTTTTGTATATTAATCTTGCAATCCTACAATCTAGCTATAATCACTTATTAGTCCCAGAAGTTTCTGTTGATTCTTTCAGATTTTCTACATAGGTGATCATGTCATCGTTGAACAAAGACAGATTTCATTCCCAATCTGTATACTTTTTATTTCCTTTTCTTGCCTTATTGCATTTGGAAGAGCTTTCATTATGAAACTTTCAGTATGTTGAAAAGGAGTCATGAATAGAGGCATCTTTGCCTTGTACCTAATCCTAATGTAAAAGTTCTGAGTCTCTATTAAAATATGATGCTAGCTGTATTTTTGTTAACATTATTTATCATGTGGTGAAAGGTCTTTCTATTCTTAGTTTACTGAGAATTTTTATCATGAATTGGTGTTGGATTTTCTCAGGTGCTTTTTCTGCATCTATTGACATGATCATAGGACTTTTCTTTTTTAGTCTGTAATGTGATGGATTACATTAATTGATTTTCAAATGTTGAACCTATTTGCACACCTGGGACAAATCTCATTTCATTGTGGTGTGTAATTATTTTATACTTTTTAAAAAATTCAATTTGCTAATATTTTATTTAGGATATGTGCATCTATATTCATAAGAGATATTGGTCTATAGTTTTCTTTTAATATCTTAAGCATTTTTTTTCTTTTGTTCAGAGTTTCCATATCTCTGCTTATTCATGTGTTCTTGTGTGTGTGTCAAATTTCCATCAGAGTTTTTAATATATTAAATATAGTTATTTTTAATTCTCTGATAATTTAAAAATCTACTATATTTGAATCTGGCTTAGATGCTTTTTCTCCTCAGACTATTTTTATTCTTGGCTTTTAGTTTTATATTTTTTGTTGAAATGCAGACACGGTACCTTAGGTAATAGAAACTAAGGTAAACAGAGCTTTAGCATAGGTTTTATGTTAATCTGGCTAGGAGTTGGGTTGTATTTACTGTTTGTTGTAGGTCTAGGTGTTAAGAGCTTCAAATTCATGTAGTTTTTGTTTTCTCCCCCCTTGTTATTTTTTAATTTCCCTAAGAACTTCTTATTAGAGTTTGAGCCTTGCAATAATTTCAGCTGTAATCCACAGAGATTATTTGGAGCCCTACTGGTATGGTGTGGTAGTAATTTAAAATCTATGGTTAAATCTCACTCTTTTAATGGGCCTGTGTACTTTCATTTTTCTCAAATTTAGATCAGATAGGAAAGCTAAAGGGAACTGGAATTGAGTCATTGTTCTTCCATTTAGATGAAAAAAGGCTCTGGTAAAATATTTTCCTCTGGAGAGTAGGTCTTTTTTTTATGAAAGACTTACCTTTGCCAAAGACATGAGGTGATTTTTCTTGGCTCTTCAGCATGAGAACTTGGTAGGGTTCCTGATAGTAAGTAAAACCTACAGAATTTGGTGCCTCCTTAAGACTGGAGCCCTGAGGAGTTTGTAACCTTCAAGCTAGTTTATGCTCAGCCTCTTGAAATTCGTCAAAATTAGCGTTACTGATTTCATGAATTTTAATTTGTTTTAATTTTTGCACTTAATAAATATTTGTCGATTAGGTGATATAAGCTAGAAACACTTTTAGAAACTGCATAGCAGTGGTGAAAAAGATAGGAGAGTTTTTTTGTTTTGTTTTTTGTTTTTCCTTCTGGGAAAGAGAAGCAAATAAAAAGATGACTATAAGACAGAGAGATAAGTGCTATGATGGAGGTAAGTCCAAGGTAGTATGAAAGTACATTTCTCTTAATTCACGCTGGGTTTGATTTTCAGATTTTCTTCATAGGATAAAGCACAAAAATAATGAGACAGCTGTATTGGGAGAAAATGTGACAATTTTCTACAATTTAACAACTCTAGCTGATGTTCTGCAGGTTACCTGGCAGAAAATCCAAGATTCTTTGCCACAAAATATCGGCACATATAACAGTAAATATGGAGAAAAAATTCTTCTACCATACATAAATCAGCTGCACGGTAAGGTCATCGAACCCAATTCCTCATTCATAACTATCAGTGGAGTGACATTTGACAATGAAGCCTGCTATAAATGTCTATTTGATGTGTTCCCACATGGCAGTCATGAAGGGCAAGTCTGTCTTAAAGTTATAAGTATATAAATGTTTTATGTAGAGTCAAGACCATGGGGTTGTGATCTTTGAAGGTTATGGTCCAGAGAAAGAATGTTAGAGAAGAAATGACTATAATAGAGGTCATCCAGGCCAAATCCTTTATTATACAGATTTAAAAAAATAACTGGAAGCCACTAATGGTTACATAACTTGCCCATTCTCATGTAGTGTAAAATCATATATAGTGTTTAGTTCTTATGCTTTGTCATCTAACTCTTTTGCACTATACTGCACTGACTTTAATCCAGTGGGTAAAATCTATGAACCACATAAGGATTTTCATTGGGAAAAGCAAGGAAAAGGATGATTCATTGTGCACATGAATCATCCTCTAAGGAACAAAGAGAAGATTGTTCCTCTGCCAGTCAAACAAGAATGTAAGTAGAAGTAATAATTAACAAGGAAAAATAATTCTCTTTAAAATTCACTATCAGAAATGTTTGTGTAGTCATCTAGTTTTAAAACTGTAAATCAATTTAGTACACATGCGTGGTTAAATGAATTAAATAAGGAAGATGTTCTCTAACCCAACCCTGCTTCCAGGGGTAACTGTTCTTATATTGCATATTTTTAATTGTTGTCCCCTACATGCTTTCCACTGAATTTCTGCCATAGTCAATGAAGATTAGACTCATTTACACCTCCTTCAACTTTTCCTCTTCTCAATATAATTTTTCCTCTCAGTATAATTCTTTTGATGCTTTGATGCTTACCTCTGCAACTTTTAGCAGCACAATTAAACCTCTTTTTTTGTTTTGTCCACATAGAACGTCTCTCTTAGCTGCCTACTTCTCTTTGCCCACCTTCTTCCCAAGCTCTGTCAACTGTGTCTTCTGTTTCAAAGCCATAATTAAACAGGATATGATTTTCCTAAGGAATTTAAATAATATAATTTCCTATAAAACTTAATTTTTTCATGTTCCACCTAATATTCTTTAAAACTAGAGCATTTAGTCTCTATATATTTAGTGTAAATATTGATATATTTGGGTTTTAAAATTTCACCTTACTGTTTATATTATCTGATCTGTTCTATGACCCTTTCTCTTCCTGAATTCTTTTAGATTATTTATTGTTATTTTATCCCCACCCATTAATTTGTTAACTATACATTTCTCTACCCTTATTTAAGTGATCGACTTGAAGATTATAACATACATCCTTGACTTATTAAAATTTATATTCATTTAGTACTTCTACTACTTCCCAGATAATGCAATGAGCATATATCAACTCTCACCCTTTGGCAATAGTTTTTGTGCATTTTAATTGTTTATATATTTAAATGTCAAAATACATTGTTATTTTTCCTTTTATTTATAGAAATATTCCTTTAGGTTTACTTTTCTGTTATTTTTTCATCTTTATCCATGTTCAAACTTTTATTTCTCTCCTGCCCAAAGAATTTTTTTTTTTCTCTCATGCAGGTGTATGAATAATCAATTCTTTCAATCTTTTGGTCATGCTTGCATTTTTGTAGAACATTTTTATGGAATTTCTAATTCCAGTTTGGTAGTTTATTTTTTCTGTATCGCTTTGACAATGGTATTCTATTGGCTTTTGACTTTCATTAATTCTGTTGAAAAAATATCTGTCAGTTTTATTGATGGTCTTCTAATTCCAGTTTGGTAGTTTATTTTTTCTGTATCGCTTTGACAATGGTATTCTATTGGCTTTTGACTTTCATTAATTCTGTTGAAAAAATATCTGTCAGTTTTATTGATGGTCTCTCCCCTCTGCTACTTTTAAGATTTTCTTCTCGTATTTGTTTTACAGTTTTGTTATTATGTGCCTTGATGTTGCATCTTTTGTATTTCTCTTGTTTGTGTTTTTCACAAGATTTTTGAATCTGTAGATTAATGTCCTTTATCAGTTTTGGAAAAATTTTGGCTATCATCCCTTCAAATATTGCTTCTGCCACATTCCCTCTCATTTTTTTCTGGGACTCTAATTACAAGTACATTAGATATGTAAAATAATTAAATTTGGTCTATTTTAAATTCTGTAAGGTAGAATTCTAATATCTGAGTCTTTTCTGGGTCTCTTTCTATTATATATATATATTTTTATCATAGTTTCCAGCCAGTGTTGAGTTTTTATGTATTGTTAATTTTTGACCTAGTGTTATATCTGGTATATAAAATATTGCAAAGATGATTGAGGCTCTGAATTTTTTTGTCATAGCTTTATTGATATATAATTTATGTACTGTACAATTCATGCATTTAAAATGTATAATTTGATCATTTTAGTATATTTGCAAAGTTCATGCAGCCATCAGCAAATCAACTGTAGAACATTTTTATTACTCCAAAAAGAAAGTCCATACCCTTCAGCCATACCCTCTAAACCCCTATATTTTTAGCTTTAGGAAACCACAAGTATGCTTTTTGTCTCTATAGATTTACCTATTCTGCACATTTTACAAATGGAGTCATATAATATGTGGTCTTTTGTGGTAGATGGTTTTATCTTCCTCCTGATAAACTTTTGTTTTGTGTGGTTTATTTTGCCTTAATTCAATTATAGACTGAGATAATTTGAAATAGATGTTAGTCCTTGAAAAGTAAATCTATTTCTTGTTCACTCTTACTTCCTAGAGTTAAACTATTTGGAGTTCCGGTTTTAAGCCTGGGATGGATACCAGCACCCTTTGTTTCTGGCAAGCTCTTACCACAAGTTTTTTATTATTCAAGCCATATTTGGCTGCTGAAATTTCTGTTCAGCTTCTCAGCATCTCAACTCTGACTTTCACTTTAATAATTAACACACTTGTTAGGGGAAAAAAAATGTATCCAAATATTAGACTTGTTTTTCTTGGCTTCCCATTTTCACTGGACCTTGGCTCTGCAAATTCTTAATGATTTGGTAGCTCTTTAATGTCTTATAAAATATTTTAACAATAATTTGTTCAAGTTTTCGTCATGTTCTCAGAAGGAGGATTGGTCCCAAACCACCTATATTATTGCTGGAATTGAAACCTTCACTTAATATCCAATTTTATACTGGCTGTCACCTTTTCATCTTTTACCATTGTATTTCCATAGCTTCTTTGTCGGCAGGGCTCTTGTCACCATATTCTGAAATTAATGTGCTTTGACTCTGTTGTTCAGAGTGCAAGAAAACACAGTTTCCCACTCATCACATAGTTTTAGATATTTTTCTATGGCAATAGAAAAGGGATCCTGTTTATCTCTCAGCTATGGTTTCAATCTCTTCTTCCAGAAGATATCTTCCTCCTTAAGAAAGACAGAAATTTTACTCTCATTCTAGCATTTCCCCCCAATCTCTGGATCTCTTTATGTTTGGGTGAATACTGCAGAATAAGTTTTGCAGTATTAACGGTGGGTGAATCCTGCTTACCTATTAATCCATGATAATACCACACCATCATATCACAGGTAATAAGTTGTCCAATGGTACCTATTAATTTTCTGGTGTTAATGGTACCCATTTATTTTCACAGGAAATAAAGTAATTTTCCCCTCAAGCTTATCTTTCTCTTTTGTCTAATTTTTATTAATCTCAAGTGTTTGTTGCATTAGTTTGTCTCTTTTGAGGGCTAACCAACAACCATAGCAGTCACTGTATGTGGCACTGTTACCATTTGTTTAATTCAGCAGATAATCATTGAAGTCAACCATTAAGAGTTCTTTCAATAGCTGTTCATGTAATAATATTAAGACATGTGATATTGATACCATTCATTCATTTTTTTAAATAAAATAAATAATTTTATAAGGTTAAACTTAATATAAGTATATTAGGTTAAACCTAATATAAATAAGGGGATATAATTTGAACATTATCAAGAGCAGACTAACAAAGCCTCTGAAACTTTAATTCAAAAGAAGATTATCTCTTGTTTAACTTTGTAAAAAGTATTTGGGACATAAATCCCTGATTCTGAGGAAATCTTGTATAGAGCTTTTTTTCCCTCTGGTTTGTTGTTGTTGACTTCAGGGCTGTGTTCACATTTCAGTGCCAGATTTTTCCCAGGAAGCCTCCTTCACCCAATTTGAATAAGCTATGTAGTATCTCATTTAAAAAAATCAATCTAGAATTAGAAACTGAGATACAGTGATGGTTGAACAGTTAAATATAAATGGTACAAAGTTCCTCAACTAAAAAACATACATACCTATAATAAAGTTTAATTTATAAATTAGGCACAGCAAGAGATTAACAACCACTAATAATAAAATAGATCATTATAACAATGTTCTGTAATAAAAGTTATGTGAATATGGTCTCTCTCAAAATATATAAGCACTTATCATGCACTATGGCTGTAACTGTTGCAGTTTGAGGTGTGACAGCAAAACTAGCACAGACTTCCTTTTTCACAATTCATAGATAGAAGATTGATTCTTACTATAGCTCTTAGAAACTTCAGCATATGATGATTTTTTCCTTTTCTTATTAAGTTGAGAAGTTACCTTTTCATTTGAAGGAAGCACCTTATGGCTTTTCTTTGGCATATTTGAATTGCCATCATCACTCTCTTGCACTTTGAGGCCATTATTAAGTAAAATTAAGGGTTACTTGAACACAAGCACTGAGATACTATGACGGTTGATCTTATAATCTAGGTGGCTACTAAGTAACTAATGGACAAGGAGCGAATGAGTGTTGGATAAGCTGGACAACGGGATAATTCACAGCTCTGGTGAGGATGGAGAGGGATGGAGCGAAAAAAAGTCAGATGGCATGAGATTTCATCTTGCTACTCAGAATGATGCACAATTTAACACTTATAAATTATTTATGTCTGGAAATTTCCATGTAATATTTTCAGACTGCATTTGATCTCTGATAACAGGCCGCAAAAAGCAAAATCGCAGATAAGGGGGAACTACAGTAACACATTTTAGGAACATTGTGGTCAAAATATCTACAGTAAAAGTATTGATTCTTAAAATTTTACAATTTGTTTTTTTAATAGTGCGGGCTCTGGAGTCAGGCAGAACTGAATTTGCTTCCTAGTTTTGCCACCTAATCACTTGTATCTTTGGGCAAAATTCCCATTTGTATATGATAATTGCACTCAGTTGATGTAAATAATCCTTGTAAAATGCTTATTACATTGCTTAGAACATTAATCTTAAATGCTAATAATTATTATTATAAATTTATTTTCAGAGATTATTACACACTCTTTGGAAATTCCACTTTAGTAATTGGGTAATATTTTATCAAGTGCCTACATTATATTTTGAGTAAACATTTTCAGGTGGTTATATCTAGGTGAATATTTAGGTGGTTATATCTTTTTTTATTCTTAAGAGTGGTAGGATAATATGAAATATCTCCCTTCGATTTGAATATGCATTAGTATATTCATTTGTAAAATAGAATTTGGCAAATAATCTTAAAATATCCATTTCAATGTCAACAAAGCAGTTGTGTATCAAAAGAGCATTGCGGTTTAAAGGTACCATAATGGCAGTATGGTATATAGAAAAGAAGTATAATTACAAAGAATGTGTTTCTGGTTTGTGTTTTTCAGGTACTTCTGGTTTTTCTTATATTTGGCTGCCTATAGTTGTTACACTCATAATTTTCTATGTACTTCCTTTATCATTCTTCATATTGTTCAGAGAAAGAAAAAATAAGTCGTGTTTCTACCCATCTATAATAGAGAAGGTAGGTAATATATGGTTAGTTTCAAATATGAAAAACAAAACAAAACAAAACCTGTTCCAAAAGCTCTGTCAAAATTTTTCATGGAAAGAAACATCATGAAAACTCTTTTCTGTATGCTTGGTAATTCTTGCAGTCAAAGATTTATCTTTGTTCAACTGATACCCTAATTGAGATCATTAGAAAGGTCAGCTGTTAGTAATTCATGCTTATGGTAAATTGAGTTTAAGATTCTTTCTTGAGGATAGATTTTTTTTTTTAATTCCCCCCCACCCTACTTCCACCCTTGACCTATGGAGGTTGCTGTCTCCCCTTAAACACTGGATCTCTGAAGGCAGGGCATCTCTTCCCATGCACCTGGGGCCTGGGGTCTGGCATACCCGGGGCCTGGCGCACCCGGGGATAGGGGTGGTTCCTGGCCTGGGGCTCCGCTGGGGCTCGAACCCAAAACCTTCTGTGTGTAAAGTAGACGTACTAACCACTACTCTATGGAACCACTCCGAGGACAGATTTTGACAGGGGATAGCTTGTGAACTTCAGACAATCAATGGATGAAAATCCACTAAGTGGTGGAAAAAGCTGAGATTGGAAGCTTGAAATTAATCTACCTGACAAAGCCACAGTAAGATGAAAGTGGTGTTACTTTACAGGACTAATATGAAAAATATAGACTCATTTATTCAACAAATATTTCTGGAGTGCTGATGCATTGCTATGCATTATTCTCAGTAGGGGAGACAGAGACAGACAACAAAAAATATTGAGTAGCAATAAGTACTATTTAGAATATAGAACAGAATGATATAATTGAAAAAGCCTATGGGGCTAGTTTATGTTGTGTGGTCTCTCTGAAGAGGTGACATTTAAACTGAGAACTGAGTGAAAAAAAAGTTGTGAGTGAAGTTCTTGATGAAGACTGTTCTAGACAAAAAAAAAACAAAAAACTGTTCATGTAAACCCCAAGGAGGGAATGAGTTTGGTGTGTCCCAAGGCGGGGAAAAAATATCAGTGTAGCTAAAACAATGATTTAGAAATAGAGATGGGAGCCAGAAAAGGTAAGGCCTGGAAAGGGATTTGGGTGTTTTACTATTTGCAATATCAGTCCACTGAAGTATTTAAAACAAGAGAGTACAAGGATTTCATTTATACTTTAGAAAAATCTCTCTTGCTGGAGTGTGGATAGAGCTTCTTGCAAGTCAAGAATGAAAGAAAGGAGATTTTTAAAGAGATGATTGCTATAATGAAGATAAGATGGGGATCAATAATGGTCTGGACTAGGATGGTAGCAGTGGGAAATGAAGGATTAAGAATATATTTAGGATGACAAGGTGTGCTGATGAATAAGATGTAGAGAAAGAATGAAAGAGAAAAATTATCATGATGATTCTAAACTTTTTGGTATAGATGAAGGAACCTTTTACAAATATGGGAAAAATTAGAGGAAGAACAAACTATGGATGGTTCTATTTTGAATATGTCAATTTTCAAATGCCTATTTGAATCCAAGGGACTATGTCAATTATCTATATATATGAATTTGAAATACAGAGCATATAAGGACAAGAGATATAAATTTGTGAGTATAGTGGGTATGTTCTCCAAAAGATAACATGAAGTATGACTTTCACTATTATAGAGTAGAAATAACTTGCAAATTCTGTATTGGTGTACTTTTATCCCAAACTAAGCATTGAAAAGATATTTTGATCAATCTCTCAAGAGAATTTGAATCTGAATCTCCCAATTTTTATTCATAGCATACTCTTATAATGGCAGTGCTTTGTAATGTCCTGTGTAGGTCGTAAGAAGTGTTTGGGTTAGATTCAACTATGGATACATCAATATTATTATATCCTTAGGTCAGAGAATGTACTTGAAATCATACTCCAGCTGAGATGGCCTGAAACGGAGACTTATGAGCCACTTTCCTTCTGCACACAGGTAATTTGCAGGTGTGTTGATTTTTGCTGTCATTGTGTATACTTTAAATGTACGACTTAATGTCCCATATTAAATCATCTATTTGGCAGCAGCAAGTATCATTTTTTAAATAAATGGAAACAAAGATTTGTTTATATAATCCAGTTTCATGAACTGGCGGTTTCAGATGAGGTTATACTAATGTGTTTGAACACTTCTATTCATCCTCTGATTCAGGGCCACTCCCACCATCACCAAATGAATGGCTGCTTTGTAGGTTTTTTTTCCTGATTATTAATAAGTATGAGCATGTCTTCATATATTTGTTAATTATTTAGGTTTCCCCTTCTGTGAAGTTCTTATCTGTATCTTCATGTGATTTCCAGTTGGTTGCCTATATTCACAGAAATTCTTTGTATTCTAGATTCTTTACAGACTAGATCTTGATTATTTCTCCTTACATGGCATCATTCTTAAATTTCTCAGTTATATCATTGAAAGAGCAGAAGTCTTTAATGACTTAATATTGTTAAATCCATCTATTTTCACCTAACAGTGTGAGTATGAGGTCTTACTTAAGAAGTCCTCATTCACCTCTTTTCATAATAATATAATCTTATTTATTATCTTCATTATTTTCTATTTTATATTTAGGTCTTCACACTTTGGTACATAATGTAGGGTATATAGTGTTAATTGTCATTGTGTATTGAGCTAGATTTTCTAACATCTACTGCTATAAAACCTGTTCTTTCCCTTCTGATGAGCTTTACTTCCAGCTCTCCCAGATAAAACTTTCTGCTGATAGGGTAGATAGATAGGGAAATACGAGCCAGAGGCTACAAGACTCATTTAGAAGAAAAATGTACATAACAGTACATTACAGTTAAAAGTTTACCCAAAACTAGACAGAAAAAGAAGATATCTGGCTGCTTCTGGCGTCTCCCTCATTCCCCCGTGGTCAGTTAACTACAGAGGACAACTATATGACCTTACTCTAAGGGAGCTCAGCTAGTATGGGCAAAATTAGTTAACTGAGCATATGGCTATACTCAGAATTGCCACAGTGCAGGCATCTAAGGCATGCACTACGCATACCTCGGCCAGGGTGAAATGTTCAGAGGGAGGAGCTGGAAATTTGGGATGGAGGAGACAGAAGGAGAACAAAGAAACTTTATTACTAATATAAACCCCTGGCCCTCAACTCCTCAGAGCACTCGATCTTCTATCAAAGTGCCCACTTGGACTTCTCCCAAGCGTACTTTTCTTTGCTTAATAAAATTGCTTCTTCTTGCTACCTTTTCTCTACTGTGTCTTTCTTCTTTAAGCAAAAGACCTCCACGCAAATCTCTCTTGGGGATCCAATGACCTAGCTCCGAACTCACACAGTGCAGACAACTAAGCACTGTTGTAATAGTGTCATTGTTTAACTTCTTACCTCTTCGAAATTATATATGGATTTTATTACTATGGTCTTCTGTTATATGTTAAAATATCTTAAGGAGAGATTCCCGTTTTGTTAATGTGTCTGTTCAGGGATACACACACACATATCATAAAATAAGTTTAAGTTCTTAAAAAATATACAGCTGGAATTTTGATTAGTCTTACATTGAATTTATATCTTAATTTAATTTAGGGAGTATTGCTATCTTTACAGTATAATTTGATTCACTTAAATATATGTCCTCCATTTATTTAAATCTTTCTGAATGTCTTTTAGGAAAGTTAAAAAATTTTCTATCTGTAGGTTTAGTGTGATTTTTTGCTATGTTAATTCCTTGGTATTTTTAATTTGTCCACTATAATAATGTAGGGTATCTTTTTTTTTTTTTAAATAAAAATTTCTAGCTGGTTATTAGTGGTTTAAGAACAGTTCTGGGTTTTGTAAATTAATCTGTATTTGGAAACTTTGCTAAACTCTTTATTAATTCAAAGTTTTTCTGTTAATCTAATGCTTTTCTATGTAGATGATCATCTCTCTTGCATGTAATGACATTTTTTGCTTCTTTCCAATCCTTATATCCTTTTTTAAAATATAAAATAACAATGGTTATCTTTGTCTTGTTTCCGAATTTAAAGATTGTGTCTAAAATTTCTCTAAGTTTGATATTTGTTGCAGTGTTTGGCCATTAAGCATATTATCAAGTTTAGAAAATGTTTTATTATTTCTATTTTCTGTGGTTTTATCATATATAGCGTGTTGAACTTAAGTTTTTTGTGTGTATTTGTTAAAACAGTCATATGAATTTTCCATAGAAGAATTTTCTACTAATACATTTAATTAGATGGACAGATTTTCTAATGTTTAACTATTCTGAAAAGTTTATTTATAAGTAAAACAGAACTATAATTTTATTTTTTGAATTATTTTTCACTGGTTTTGAAAAAAACATTTAAAATTAACACCAGCCTCAAAGAAAGTTTCTTCATTTAATATTTCTCCTTTTTGGAACATGTATAATATAGAGATTTCTATTCCTTAAAACCATCTGGATCTATCATTTTATTGGCAGGGGAATTCTTTCATTTAAATTTAGTTGCTTTCAGAGTTATTGACTTATTCAATTTTAAAATATTTATGCTGATTTTTATCATTTTATTTTTAATTTTTACAAATTTTATTTCATTGTAGTAAGAACATTTAACATGAGAGCTACCTAATCATAAAGTTTTAAGCATGCAATATAGTATTGATGATTATAGATTCAGTGTTGTACAGCAGCTCTCTAGAACTTATGCATGTTGCTTAACTTATGCCTGTTGATTAGTAACTCTCTATTTCTTCCTCTCCCCAGCCCCTGGCAACCACCATTTTACTCTTTAGTTCTATGAATTTGATTATTTTAAATACCTCACATAAGTAGAATCATGCATCATTTGTCATTCTGTGACTGGCTTATTTCAGTTAGCGTAATGCCCTTGAGGTTCATCTATGTTGTCACATATTTCACGATTTCCTTCTTTTTTAAGGCTGAATAGTATTCCAGAGTATGTACATACCGCATTTTCTTTATCCATTTATCTGTAGATGGATGCTTAGATTATTTCCACACCTTGGCTATTGTGCATAGTGCTGTAATAAACATGGAAATATTACTATCAATTCGAGATCCTGATTTCAATTCTTTTGGATAAATATCCAAAAATGAGATTGGATAATATATACTTCTAATTTTAATTTTTTGAGAAACCTCCATACTGTTTTCCATAGTTGCTGTGCCATTTGGAGTTCCCACCAATAACGAGAAACAATTCCAATTCCTCCACATCCTCACCATTTCTTGTCTTTCAATTTTTTCTTAATAGACATCCTGACAGGTGTCAGTTGATATCTCATTGTAATATTGATTTGCACTCCCTTGTTGATTAGTAACATTGAGTATTTCTTCATATACCTGTTGACTATTTGTATCTTCTTTGAAAAAAATACCTGTTCAAATCTTTAGACTACTTTTTAGTTGGGTTATTAACATTTTTTTGGTATTGAATTGCAGGAAGTCTTTATATATTTTAGAGATTAACCTCTTATCAGAGATAAGGTTTGCAAATATACTTTTTTCAAAAGTCATGTTATCTTTTATTATTAGCACTGATTAATTTTAAAGCATACCTGAAACATACCCTAAAAAATGTAAATGAATTTTAGAAACTCATTAGGTCAGATGATATGACTATACTTGGAAGAAATAAAGTGCAGAGGCTCAAGACAGTCCCGTCTACTTTGGTACTGAGGCAAAAGCAAGATTCAGATGGAGAACTAACCCTAAGAATGACCAATGTCATTGCTTACCTGGAACTATATGCCAATGTATCTGAGTAATTGTTTCCCATTTCATATCTGGAACAAAGTAAATAGATTACAGTCTTAATGTAAAAATGGGACACTAACAGTTGCATGCATAATGAGCTTTATGACTCTTAAGGACTCTTGAAAATATTTTCTCCCATTCTGTAAGTTGCCCTTCCACTCTGTTGTTCCTTTGTTGTGCAGAAGGTTTTTAGGTTGGTATAGTTTAACTTGTCTGTTTGCTTTTGTTGCCTGTGCTTTGGTGTCACATCCATGAAATCATTGCCAAGGCCACTGTCATAAAGCTCTTCCTCTATGTGCTCTTCTAGGAATTTTAGAGTTCAGGTTATATATTTAAGTCTTTAAAACATTTAGAGTTGATTTTTCCATATGGTGTAAAATACAAGTTAAATTTTATACATTTGCTTGTGGATATCCTGTTTTCTCAATATCATTTGTTGAAGAGACGATGCTTTCCCAACTGTGTGTTCTTGGCACTCTTGTCAAAGATGAGTTGATCATATATGTATGAGTTTATTTCTGAGCTCTCTGTTTTAGTCTATTGGTCCATATGTCTGTCTTTATGCTAGTTCCATACTGTTTTGATTACTGTAGCATTTTACTGTATTTTGAAATCAGGTAGTAAGGTGCATGCCACTTCATTCTTCACTCTTCTTTCTGCATTTGACTATGAATGGTCTTTATGTTTTATAAAAATTGTAAAAATTTTTTTTGTATTCTGTAAAAAAAAAACGCTGTGGGGAGAATAATAGGCATTGCATAAAAACACTTAGCTTTACTCTTTAAGGAGCTAGAAAAAGAAGAAAAAAACTGAGCTCGAAGTGAGCACAAAGGAAGTAACAAAGATTAGAGCCAAAATAAACTAGAAAGTAGAAAAATAATACAAAAAAAACCTCACAAAACTTAGAGTTGCTTTCTTTTGAGAAGATAAAACAAAATTGACAAACCATTAGCTAGACTAAGAAAAAAAAGAGAAGACTCAAATAAATGAAATCAGAAATGAAAGAAGAGACATTACAACTGATGCCACAGAAATAAAAATAATTATGAGACTACTATGAAAAAATTATATGTCAACAAACTTGATAACCTAGAAAAAATTGATAAATTCCTAGAAACATACAACTTATCAAGACTAAATTGTGAAAATGTAGAAAATCTGAACAGATCTACAACGGATCTACAACTAGTATGGAGATTGAAATAGTAATCAAAAACCTTCCAAAAGAAAAGGCCAACACTAGATGGCTTCACTAATGAATTCTATCAGACATTTAAATAAGAATTAATGCCAATGCTTCTCAAATTATTTCAAAAAAATGAAAGAGAGAGAACACTTCCAAATTCATTTTATGAAGCCAACATTACCCTGATACCAAAACCAGATAAAGAGACCATAAAGAAAGAAAACTACTGGCCAATATCCCTAAATCAATATAGATGCAAAAATCCTCAACAAAATATTAGCAAACCAAATCCAACAACATATTAAAAGGGTCATACACCATGACCAAGTGGGATTTATCCCTGGGATGCATGGATGGTTCACATCTGAAAATTAATATAATACACCACATTAACAGAATAAAGCATAAAAATCACAGGATCATCTCAATACACGTAGAAAAAAAACATTTGGAAAAATTCAACACACTTTAATGATACAAAATTCTGAAAAAAAACTAGAAATAGAAGAAAAATATATCATAATTAAGGTAATATATGGAAAACCCATAGCTAACATCACACACAAAAGTGAAAACTGAAAACTTTACTTCTAGGATCAGGAACAAGGCATGGATGCCTGATCTTTTGTTCAACATAGTATTGGCAGTGTTAGCCAGAGCAATTAGACAAGAGAAAGAAATAAACATAGAAATTAATAAAGAAGAAGTAAAATTGTTCCTGTTTTCAGATGACATTATTTTATATATAGAAAACCTTGAAGATGTCACAAAGAAAAACTGTTAGAAAAAATAAATTCAACAAAGTTGCAGGATACAAAATCAACATAGAAAAATTAGTTGTATTTTTATCTGCTAACAATGAACTATCTGAAAATGAAGTTAAGAAAAGCAATTCCATTTACAATAGCACCAAAAGGAATAAAATATTTAGAAATAAACCAAACTAAGAAGGTGAATAATTTGTTACTGAAAAATTATAAAGCATTAATAAAAGAAATTAGAAAAGACACAATAGAATGCTTCTGGTCAAGATGGTTGAGTAGATAAATGCTGTGCTTACCTCCCCTCATGACCACATCAAAATTACAACAAACTATGGAAGAGACATCATTAGGCGTCACTTCAAGTCTAGCTGAACAGAAGTCCTACAACTGGAGATATAAAGAAGAGGCCACTTTGATATTGGTAAAAGGGGCAAAGACATGGAATGAGCTGATCTCACACCCGTGTGTGGCAGTTGAGCATCAGGAGGGATATTTCAGCTGCAGAGGTTCCCCAGGAGGAGCAAGGGGTCCTAGCCTCATACTGGGCTCCCCAGCCCAAGGTTCCAGTGGCTGGAAAAAAAGTCCCTACAACTTCTGGCTGTGAAAACCAGTTGGAGATCATGGATGAGTGAGACTGAGGGTGGCTGGAGTCACAGACATTCTTCTTAAAGGGCCCACACAGGGACTTACCAGCAGACTCACTCACTCTGAGCTCTGGTGCAGGGGCATCAACTTGAAAAGTACCAGGAACATATGGAAAAACTGAGTTGTCTGGCTTCACAGTGAGGGCTGGAGGGGCAGATTTCTTTTAGACAGAATTGCTGGCAGAAGCCATTGTTTCTTTGTTGAGCTGGAGTACCACCTGGGGCTACATCAGAGGACCACACATCCAAAGGGTAAACTGGGAAGGTACCAAAGCCCTGCTAAAGTGAATCCTGCTTTGTAAGGTCAGCCCTCACCAGCCAGATCTCACAATAAATCAGCCTGAGGATCAATCCTTCCTATTGGCATACAAACAGCAACCAAAGCTCAACTACAATAGAAGGACCCACACAACTCATACAAGGGATATATCTGGAGCACTCAGATCAGGTTAGCAGGGAAGACTGCACCTCTGGACCCCACAGGACACCTAATACATAAGGCTATTATACTAAGACCAGGAGACATAGGAGCCCTTCTTAACACAGAGAAACAAACACAGGGAGGCAGCCAAAATGATGAGACAAAGAAACATGTCTCAAGTGTAAAAACAGAACAAAGCTCCAGAAAAAGAACCTAACAGAATGGAGACAAGTCATCTACCAGATACAGAATTTAAATATTGGTTATAAGGTTGCTCAATGAACATAGGGGAAGAGTAGATGAACTCAGTAAGAACTTTAACAAAAAGATAGGAAGCATAAAAGTAGAAATGGAATTATAAAAGAGAACCAGTCAGAAACGAAGACTATAATAACTGAAACGAAGACTACATTAGAGAGAATCAATAGTACATTCGATGAAGCAGAGGATCAAATCAATGATTTAGAAGTTAAGAGAGGGAAGAGAAAAAAAAAAAAAAAAAAAAAACCAAGCAGAACAGCAGCAAGAAAAGAGAATCCAAAATAATGAGGCTAGTTTAAAGGGCCTCTAGGACAACCAACATTGACATCCTAAGGGTACCAGAAGGAGAAGAGTGAGAGCAAAGAATTGAAAATCTATTTGAAGAAATAATGATGGAAAACTTCCCTAACCTGGCAAAGGAAATAGATATACAAGCCCAGGAAGCACACAGAGTCCCAAGCAAGACGAACCCAAAGAAGCCCACACCAAGATACATCCTAATTAAAATGCCAAAGGTTAAACACAAAGAGAGAATCTTAAAAGCAGCAAGAGAAAAGCAGTTAGTTACCTACAAGGGCACTCCCTAATACTGTCAGCTGATTTTGCAACAAAAACTTTGCGGGCTACAAGGGATTGGCACAAAATATTCAAAATGATAAAAAGCAAGGACCTACAACCGAGAATACTCTACCCAGCAAAGCTATCGTTTAGAACTGAAGGACAGGTAATGACTTCCCACACAAGAAAAAGCTAAAAGAGTTTATCAACGCCAATCCAGTATTACAAGGAACGTTAGAGGGACTTCTTTAAAAAATAGAAGGAAAAAAAAAAAGATAAAAAATATGAATAATAAAATGGCAATAACTATATATCTATCAATAATTACTTTAAATGTAAATGGATTAAGTGCTCCAATCAAAAGATATGGTGGCTGAATGGATAGTAAAGTAAGACTCTTGTATATACTGCCTACAAGAGACTCATTTCAGATTGAAAGACATACATAGATTGAAAGTAAAAGGATGGCAAAAGATATTTCATGAAAATGAAAATTTAAAAAAAGAAAAACCAAGAGTAGCAATACTTCTACCAGAGGAAATAGGCTTTAAAATAAAGGCCATAACGAGAGACAAAGAAGAACCCAGTAATCTCATTTATGGATATTTATCAAAACAATCCCAAAACACTACTTTGAGGGGACATGTGAATATACATGTTCATTGCAGCATTATTTGCAATAGCCAAGATATGGAAGCAATCTGGGTGTCCGTCAATAGATAAATGGATATAGAAGTGGTAGTACATATATACAATGGATATTACTCAGCCATAAAAAGAATGAAATCTTGTCATGTGCAACAACATGGATGGACCTAGAGGGTATTATGCTGAATGAAGTCAGACAGAGAAAGACAAATGCCGTATGATTTCACTTACATGTGGAATCTAAAGAAAAAAACAAACAAACAAATGAAACAGAAACAAACTCATAGATACAGAGAACATTTTGATGGTTGCCAGATGGGAGGGTGGTTGTGTGATTGTGGGAAGGTCGGTGAAAAAGGGAAAGATATTAAGAAATACAAATTAGTAGTTACAAAATAGTCATGGGGATGTAAAGTGTAGCAGAAGGAATGTAGTCAATAATATTATAATAACAAGGTATCAGATGGATACTAGATATATCGAGGTGATCACTTTGTAAAATATATAAATGTCTAATCACCATCTTGTACACCTTAAACTAATATATGCCAACTGTAGTTGAAAGATAAAAAATTATTTTATAAAAGACAAGAAAAGACACAATGAATGGAACAACATCCCATGTTCATGGGTTAGATGTCTTAATAATGTCAAAATGTTAACTTAAAAAATTTTAATAACAAATTTATCACTTTCATAATTTTGTTTTTCAAATTGACATAATTGTTCATAATATTCTCTTGTTATCTTTTATTTGTTATATTATTATTGGTCCTCACTTTTCATTTTATATTGTTTCTTTTCATTTTTTATTTTTTTAGTAAATATTACAATGGGGTTTGTTTAATTACTTCTAGAAAAAAAATCTTTTTATGTTATTTAATTTTGTTTTTTTGATTTTTTGCCATTAGTTTTATTATATCCGTATCTCTTATTTCATCAGATTTACTGCTTCTTTTGCTTCACATTGGTATGCTAAATTTGCTCTTAGTGCTCCTTATATTTGTCCAAGAATTTTAAATGTCATTTTGTGCAAAATTTTAAGTTATATGAGCACATTTCTTCTTTTCCAAAGAATTTTTAAAGAAATGTTCATGCTCCATGATGGTAGGGACTTTCTTTCCTTCTTTTGTTTATTCTTCTGTATCTCAAGCCTCTATCTTTCGTTTTTTGTTTTTTTAACCTATTTGTATATGTTGCAATTGCCGATATAATCGGATGTTTTTCCATTTTATGTTTAACGTTCATATTTCATTTTAGTAATATTTTTCTTTTTACTCCTATACTTTCTTTCATTAGGTTAAATATTCTTTTGCAGTTTCAGTCATAATTTATGCTATTCTGATATTTTCCTAACTTACAAAGTACAATACTTATATTTATCTTTATTGTCAATTTTTTAGACATAATACACCTTGGCATAATTCTCACCTACCTTTCATAATCTCATTTCCTATCCCACTTCCCACTTCCATGTATGTTTGAATTATTTAATTATTTACTAAATTATTAAATTATTTTTAATTTTGGGGACCTTCCTTGCTTTTTTTAGACAATTAAAATTTTTGATAAGTTATTTATCCTTTCTGTGTATCTTTCTACACAGCATCCTCCTGGATTTATTTTTCTTTTTTCTAGAATACTTTTTTCTAAAATGTCTTCAAGGATAGTCTTGATGTTATACATTTTCTGAGAATTATATGCGTGACAAAATCTGTTTTTCATCTTATCATTCTATAAAATTTTGCTCATATTATCTATGACAGTCTTTCAGTAGATTTAAAAAATTGAGATCCAGCAAAATAGCCTCTACAAAATATCATCTATACATTAAAAAAAAAAGAATAAAGAAAGATTAAAAATAAAACAATAGTAAAGATATAGCTGGCAAAAATAATATGACAGAATGGCATAGATATGTTTATGAAAAGCCATATATAAGAATGTTTATAGCACCACTATTAAAAATAAACTCCAACTGGAAAATAATGAAATGTCCATTAATATTAGAATAGATGAATAAATGTGGTATACAATACTTACAGAATGGGGTAGTATTGTGAACTTATTTGTGAACTTTATATAAATGACATAGAGTATATCCTCATTTGGGGTAGTATTGTGAACTTGTTTGTGAACTTTATATAAATGACATAGAGTATATCCTCATTTGTAGTTCATCTGTTCTCACAGCAGTGAGAACAGATGAACTACAACTACATGCAATAACATGGAAAAAATTTTTCAAATCTACTGTTGAGTGAAAGAATCTAGATACAAATGAGGATATACTCTATGTCATTTATATAAAGTTCACAAACAGGCAAGCCTAGTCTATGATGTTAAAAGTAGACGAGTGTTCGGAGGATGGTGACAGAAAGGGTAGGCAAAGGGAGTAAGAGAAGCTCTGAAGAGCTAGTAATATTCAGTTTTTTTATCTGCTTCTGGGTAGGTAAGTATGTTTACTCTACAACTCAAGTTGTATAGTTATGATATATGTATTTTCCTCTATAAATGATACATAGAATTTAAAAATTAAAAGTTTTTTTTGAAAGAAAATATACCCATGTAGCAATATTTATAAAAGACAAAGTGGAATTCAAAGTTGTTTCCCCCTCGCCCCCAAACACTAAAAATTAACTCACGGTCTTCCTGCTTACAGCACTGCCTTGTGACTTTTAATGTCACTTTTATTCTTTTTTCCTTTGCGTGTCTGTCTTTACATTTTGAAGCTTTTAGAATTCTCTTTGATTTTCTTAATTTGATCTTCTTAAATATACTATAATATTTCTATAAGTTGGCTTTCTCTTATGTATCCTGTTTGACACCCTATGAGTATATTAGTCCTTTCAATAGGTGCATTTCATATTTCTGATTTTCTGAAAAAATTCAGCCATTTTATTATTTACAGACTTCTACTTACAGCCCTATGGATCCTTAAATAAAAGCCCTGTCCCAGAACCTTGTCAGAGGTGGTAGTAGGAAAATAGAGAAGGCTTCAAGAGGTGAACTTTTCATCGACCTGTTTGTCTTTCTTTTTTTAAGGGCCTTAAACTCTGTTGTAACTTGTTAAAATAAGAAGAATCATTAATACAAATGGAAGGAAATTTCTCGCAGTAAAGAAAGAAACAGTCACATCAGGAAAGGAGAGCTTATTACAGAATTGATTGCTTGATTTTGGATAAAAATAAATGTACATTTGTTTTTTAAAGTGTCTATTGGTTAAATTTAGCTTCAAACCATTTTTTATTTTCATAACTAACATCTGGGGAGACTGAATAACATTTCTAAAAAATCTTTATTTTCTACGTGCCTGTTCAACAGCGAAGATCGCTATTCCTCTAAGCGCTAACGCAGTTTATTCATGACTCCTCACCTCCTCCACCTCCCCATTTCTTGTCTCTTTTTGTCTTTATAATATGAAAGTTGAAAAAAAGCCTGTGTTTTTTCACTTACTCAGTTCCTCCAATCGCCCCCTCTGAACAATACAAAATATTCCCATGACAGGAGAGGATGATTGATTAAGACTGGGATTTAAAAGCGCTGCTCAATCGGAAATCACCTGCGTGGTTTTTGTGCCGACGTAAATGGGTGTATTAACTAGACCTCAAGAGGGCAGAGGCGTGAGGCGCTGCGGACTGCAAGAGGAGAGAGAGGGAGCTGAGCCTCAGTCCTCGTTGCTGGTGACCGGGTCCAGCCGGAATCACTCCTTAGAGCTCAAGGTGCGCAGTCTGGTCCGGCGTGAGATCCCCTGTGCTTTCCAGGTGAAGCTGGCCACCCCGCAGCCAGGAGCGAGGATGGAAAAGCGGGTGAGCGGGGCCAGGCTTGGGAAGGAGGGCGCAGGCTGGGCGCGCGCGTGGCTAGGGGCGGCGGCGGGCTGAGTGCGCCATGCCGTGGCTCACCCCAGTCTGGTCTGGAGCTGGGTTTTCTGCAAGGGCTTCTCTCAGCGTTTAAGAAGCGGATTTTGCCTTCCGAAGGGTGGTTTCCAGGCAGTTCATGGCGGCCCTGTTCTGTCCCCCTCTGCCCTGGAAAAAGGATGCTGCTAGGCGGGGGCTACGAAGATGCTTCTCCTGAGATCATTGTCATCCTCGGAGAGGAACTGGATGGGGGGGTCCTCTTGGCAGGCTGGCGGACAGGCCCACTGACTCTGGCTGAAAGGCTGGGAAAAGACATTCTATTTTTAAATGCCCCAAGAAAGAAAGAGGATAGCGGGTGCTGTTTTGGCTTCCTGTTGACACCAACAGCTGGAGTGGGGCTACAAAATTAAGAATTCACTCGCCCCAGGAGATCGCTCCCTCCTTGATGCTCTGGATCCTTCCTCCATCCTCCATCCTGGGCCTTTGCTTGGGAAGTCATAAAGGATCAGATAAATCGGGGTTAAAACTCAGGGTATTTAAGAGAGATATTTTGTTTATTCAGGATCTATTTACATGACAAAATAAAAGAGAATTTTTCATTTACATTGGTATAATTAATAAAATAACAAATATTTAGTAAAATAATAATGCATAATTAATAAAATAATAACAATAATAAAACAATAAAAAATTGAAATCCAAATACAAGTAATGCCTCAAGGTAATTTTTTTTCATACATAGTTCATTGGTAATGCCACAAAGCCAGTTACTTTGATATCTTTCTTAACAAAGGAGAATGGTGACCATTGAGCTAATGTGTCCTGGATACCAGATGCTCTTAATCTTCACAGCTATCCTTCAAAAGAGGAATTATTACCTGATTTTACAAATGAAGAAACAGGTAGAGAGGTTAATTTTTTTCACATCCATGTGAGTACAAGTGGTGGGATTAGGGTTTGGACCTATAAAATTTCAGGGGAAGAGGTATATATAGGGGCAGTGTAGCTACCGAATGAGCAACTATCAGTTAAGGCCTCCGTGAGGGCAGTTATCAGCCTGGCCCTCTTGGCAAAAGATAGAAGCGGACTTTTCCATTTGTATTATTGTACTGTCTGTATGATTTGATTAATGAATTTTTTTAGCTATCTAACATATATTAGCATTTATTATTTCTTAGGCACTGTATTAAGTGCCTTAAATCCGTGAATCTCAGAGTAACCTAATGAGATACCAACATTTATTTAGTGGTTATTTGTTTCAGTCACTATTCTAAGAGCTTTACATATACTACCTCATTTAGTCGTTTTAAGATGTCAATACTATTATTTTTCATCCATCTTAGAAGCATTTGTCCTAGCCGACACATCTATTATTTCTGCTAGCCCAACTCAAGTCAGCCAGAGCAAATATGTATATATTTAATAGCAAAGCTTTTCTTCAATTTCTTTTTGCCTCAGTCACTGTCTTTGTTTCTTAAACATTGCTGGCTCCCACTTCACACATCTTGTGTTTTGGTGTGTGTCTGCTTTTTCTCTGGTCTTAAAACAGATTTTCACTATGAGAGCCAATCCATTTTGCATTTCTCATTATAGCCTTTGCTAAAACTTGGACTTCCACTTGAGAGAGAGGCATGATGGTTTAAAAAAATGATGGTGGAAAATTAAAATGCCAAATAAGATTTTTTAGTTCTAAAAGTCAGTTTTAAAATAGCAAAAGCCTAAGTTTTTGAGTGTCCTGAAAAGGAGGCCCTATACTCATCCCGCCCCCAGGAGTGGGAAGTTCAGGAGGATGGTAAATAGAATTTACACATAGGTGTTAAAATCCAAGAACAGAAAGCATTTGTATCTTGCTCCCTTGGGGTGGGGTTGACTGTGATAACAGGCTAGCCTACCCATCATTGCAAGATAACAGTGAAACAGATATATGAGAGTCTAGGCAGAAAGCCTTGTGGAATTTCACTTTGCCTAGCACAGGGAGAATCCAGGAGCATGGGATCTGGAGAATGAGAGATAACATCTGTAAGCACAAGATAACTTGACGGGAACACAGCAGCCTTAGTTTGGAATGCCAGCATAGATAGATGTTTGTAACCATGGATCAGTAGCCCTGTCCCACGGCTTGGCATTATGTAAACCCCCAGGAATGTAGATGCAATGCCAGAGATTGGGACAATCGTATAGTGTTGGGGTAGCAGGGCGCTGAACTGACAGATAATGCGGCATTGACTGAAACTGTCTCTAACTCTAGCTGGAAGGCAACATGAAATAAAAATGAAGTTCAGTTAAAAAAAAATAGAGAGAAATGCACATTTCTTACATATTTGTATTATAGAAAAATCTAGAAATAGAGAAAAATATAGGGAAAAGTTACATTCTTGCTCGTACCCCTTATAATGAACACACATGTGTAGACCAAGTGAATAGGTCTATGGGGCTGGACAGAGAAATTAATCTGTCTCCATTCTACCCTCTCATTTTATAGCAAAATGATACTAAGAATAACATTCCCTTAAATACCAACATGATTTGTAAAAAGACCAAAGATTTCTGCCAATGATACATGAAAACAAAGCAATGAAGAAAAAATAATAATAAAGCCATTACTGGTTTTTGTTTTTTAGATCATTCAATACTGTCATCATTCATTTATTTTTTTCAATTTTCACATTTTTTAAATTTCATATTAGTTTTAGGTATACAGTACAGTGGTTGGACATTTATATAATTTATGAAGTGAATCCCTTGATTAGTCAAGTCCCACCTGGCACTATACATAGTTCTTACAATATTGTTGACTATATTCTCTATGCTGTACTCTACATCCCCACGACTGTTCTGTAGCTACTAATTTATCTTTATCTCTTCACTTTTTTCACCCAGCCTCCCAATCCCCCTCCCCTCTGGCAGTTTGTTCTCTATAGCTGTGAGTCTGTTTTTGTTTAGTTTGTTCATTTCTTTTGTTCCTTAGATTCTGCATGTAAGTCAAATAACGTGATATTTATCTTTCTCTGTCTGACTTATTTCATTCAGCATAATACCCTCTAGGTTCATCCGTATCATTGCAAATGATAAGATTTCACTTTTTATGGCTATTTGTTGAAGAGACTGTCTATTTTTGCCTCCTTTGTCATAGATTAAATAACCATATAGGCGTGGATTTTTTTCTGGGCCCTTTTCTCTGTTCTATTGATCTATTTATCTGTTTTTATGCCAGTACCATGCTGTTTTGATTACTACAACATTGTAGTATAGTTTTATATCAGGTGATACCTCCAACTTTGTTCTTCTTTCACGAGATTGCTGTGGCTATTCAGGGTCTTTATAATTCCATATCAAATTTAGGATTATTTACTCTAGCTCTCTGAAAAAGGCCATTGGTATTTTGATAGAGATTGCACTGACTTTATAGATTGCTTTGGGTAGTATGGCCATATTAATGATGTTGATTCTTCCTACCTATGAGCATGGTGCATGCTTCCATTTATTTGTATCTCCTTCATTTTCTTTTTTCAATGACTTAACAATTTTCCAAGAACAGGTTTTTTGCCTCCCTGGTTAAATTGATTCTTAGGTATTTTATTGTTTCTGATGCAATTGTAAGAGGAATTTTTTCTTAATTTATCTTTCTGATAGTTCATCGTTGGTGTATAAAAATACAACTGACTTTTGAAAATTAATTTTGTATCCTGCTACTTTACCAAATTCATTGATAGGTTCTAACAGTTTTTTGGTGAAATCTATATATTTGCAGATGCCTATATATAGAATCATGGCATCTGCAAATAATGACAGTTTTACTTCTTTTCCAATTCAGATGCCTTTTATTTCTCTTTCTTATATGATTGCTGTAGCACAGACTTCTAAAACTATGTTGAATAGAAGTGGTGAAAATGGACATCCTTGTCTGGTTCTTGATCTTATGGAACATGCTTTTAGCTTTTCCCTGTTGAGTGTGATGTTACTTATAGGGTTGTCTTATATGGCCTATATTATGTTGAAGTGTGTTCCTTCTATGCCCACTTTGCTGACAGTTTTTACCATGGATGCTGGATTTTGTCAAATGCAATTTCTGCATCTATTTTTATGATCATGTGATTTTTATCTTTCAATTTGTTTATGTGGTGTATTACATTAATTGATTTGTTGATGGTAAACCAACCTTGCATCCCAGAAATAAATCCCACTTGATCATGGTGTATGATATTTTAATGCATTGCTGAATTTGATTTGCTAATGTTTTGTTGAGGATTTTTGCATCAATGTTCATAGGGATATAGGCCTATAATTTTCTTCTTTTGCAGTGTCTTTGGTCTTGGAATCAAGATAATGGTGGCTTCATAAAAATAGTTTGGGAGCCTTCCTTCTTCTTGAATTTTTTGAAAAAATTTGAGAAGAATAAGTGTTAATTCTTCTTTAAATGGTAAAATTCACTTATGAAGCCATCTAGACCAGGACTTTTGCTTTTTGGAAGTTATTTGATTACTGATCTGATTTTGATCGTGGTAATGGGTGGGTTCAGATTTTCTGTTTCTTCTTGACTCAGTCTTGGGGATTGTATGTTTCTAGGAATGTAGCCATTTCTTCCACATTGTCCAATTTGTTGGCATATAATTGCTCATAAGATTTTCTTATAATCCTTTGTGTTTCTGTGTAGTCTATTGTTACTTTCCTCTTTCATTTCTGATTTTATTTATTTGGGTCTTCTCTCTTTTTTTCTTAATGAATGTAGTTAGTTTATTAATTTTGCTTTTGCTTTTCAACGAACCAGCTCTTGGTTTAGTTGATCTTTTGTATTGTTTTCCTAGACTCTATTTCATTTATTTCCACTCTGATCTTTATTATTTCCTTCCTTCTACTCACTTTGGGCTTTGTTTGCTGTTCTTTTTCTAGTTCTTTTAAATGTAGGGTTAAATTGTTTATTTGAGATTTTTCTTGTTTCTTGATGTAGGCCTACATTGCTATGAATTTCCCTCTCAGGACTGTTTTCACTGTGTCCCATAGATTTTGAGTCATTGTGTTTCCATTTTTATTTGTCTCTTATTTTATCTTTTGATTTCTTCCTTGATCTCATTGTTAACCCATTCATTGCTTAGTAGCATGTTATTTAGCCTCCATGTGTTTGTGTATTTTCCATTTTTTTTCTTGTAGTTGATTTTTAGTTTCATACCATTGTGGTTGAAGAAGATGATATGATTTCAGCCTTCTTAAATTTATTGAGACTTTTTATGGCTTATTATGTGGTCTACCCTGGAAAATGTTCCATGTGCACTTGAGAAGAAATGTATATTCTGCTACTTTGAGATGAAACACTCTAAAAATATCAATTAAATCTGTATGGTGTAGTGTGCCATTTAAGGCTGCTATTTCCTTGTTGATTTTCTGTCTGGAAGATCTGTCCATTGGTGTCAATGTGGTATTAAAGTCTCCTACTATGTGTATATTACTGTCAATTTCTTCCTTTATGTAGGTCAAAAATTACTCTATATATGTAGGTGCTCTTATATATATGAATGCATATATATGCATATATGTGCATAAATGTTTACAAGGGTTATGTCCTCTTGTTGTAGCGATCCCTTTATCATTATGTAATGTCCTTCTTAGTCTCTTATTATAGCCTTTGTTTTAAAGTCTATTTTGTCTGATGTAAGTATTGCTACCCCACCTTTTTTATTTCACTTACATTTGCATGAAATATTTTTTTCCATCCCTTTACTTTTTAGTCTGTGTCATTTGATCTGAAGTGGGTCTCCTGCAGACAGCATATGCATGGGTATTGTTTTCTTATCCATTCAACTACACTGTTTCTTTTGATTGGAACATTTAATTCATTTACATTAAAAGTGGTTATCAATAGGTACAAAGTTATTGACATTTTATTATTCATACTTATATTTGTTCCCCCTTTCTTCTTTTTACAGAAGTCTCCTTAACATTTTTGTAATACCAGCCTTGTTGGTGATGAATATTTTTAGATTTTTTCCATCTGGAAAGCTCTTTATCTCACATTCCATTTCAATTGAGAGCCTTTCAGGGTAGATGAGTCTTGGTTTTAGGTTCTTTTTTTCATCACTTTGAATATTTCTTAACGATCCTTTTTGGCCTGAAAAGTTTCTGTTGAAAAATCAGCTGACATTCTTATGGAAGTACCCTTGTAAGTAACTTGCTACTTTTTTTTTGGTGCTTTTAAGATTGTCTCTTTGTCTTTAACCTCTGGCATTTAATTAGGATATGTCTTAGTGTGGATCTGTTTGGATTCTCATTGTTTGGGACTCTTTTGTGCTTCATGGACTTGTATATCTATCTCCTTTCCCAAGTTAGGGAAGTTTTCTGTCACCCTTTCTTCAAATAGGTTCTCAATCCCTGGCTCTCTCTTCCTTCTGGTACCCCTATAATGATGAGAGACCTCTTAAACTAGCTTCATTGTTTTTGGATTTGTTTTTCTTGTTGCTATTCTGATGGAGTGTTTTCTGCTATCTTGTCTTCCAACTTGCTGATTCAATCCTCTGCTTCATCTAATCTACTGTTTATTCCTTCCAGTGTATTCTTCATTTCAGTTATTATATCCTTCATTTCTGACTGGGTCTTTTTTATGGTTTCTATGTCCTTTTTTTATGCTTACTATCTCTCTACTGAAGTCCTCACTGAGATCATATATTCTCCCCCTAAGTTCATTGAGCATTCTCATAACCAGTGTTTTGAATTCTGTATCTGATAAGTTGCTTGCCTTTATTTTATTTAGTTTTTTTTTTTTTTCCTGGAGTTTTCTTCTGTTGTTTAATTTACAGGATGTTTCTTTGTTTTTTCATTTTAGTCACCTTTGTGTTTGTTTCTATGTATTAGGGAGATTTGCTGCATGGTCTTTAGTACTAGGTGTCCTGTGTGGCCCAATTGCAGTCTCCCTGATCACCTATGCCAGGGGGCTCTGGGCATGTTTCTTGCATGGGTTGTGTGTGTTCTCTTGTTGTAGCTAAGCCTAGATTGCTATTACCATGTCAGTTGATGGGACTGACTCTTGGTCTGAGTGGCTATGAGGATTTGCCACAAGGTAGGAGCTGCTGTGTAGGATCTGTCTCCTTGGAGTGGACATTCATCCCAGCAGGCTTGTGTACCTGTTGAGACCACTCTTTGGGTATGCTGTTTATGGGGCTAGTCCGCTGGTGCTCTGTGTGCTGTGATGCCATCCTCCAGGTATGTTGGTTCTGTGGTACCTTGGGAGGGGGTTCCTGTATGGGCCAAGGTCAGCCACTGCCTTTGATTGCTCAAGGATACCTGATAGGAGCTACAAAGTGCTATAATGACGGTTGCTTCCTATGCTGGATCTGGAGGCAAGTGGAAGAGACCACGCTGCAAGCTGAGGTTGGTTACCCCACCCCCAGTACTGGGCTTGGAGTGGCTTAGCAAAAAGAGTAGTACGCCTCAAGGCCTGAGGCTGCCTACCAGCTTCCCATCAGGCTCCACAGCTGAAAGAGCCTTTGGATGATACATGAGTTAGGTAGGTTGGGGACCCAGGGAGTTACCAGGGTAAAGCAAGCCAATTTTACTCAGCCAGTGGAGATTCAGGTTTTGTTGTCAGTCCTAAACATGTAGCCTCTCATAAAAGTCTTCAATCGCCACAAGGTCAGCTGCTGCCTGCCTTGAGTCCTCAGACACCCAAAATCTGTTCAAGAAATACTGTAGCTTGGGGATGGGGCTGGTGGCCCACCATTAAAAGTCTCTCCTGGGATGCACAAGCCACACACAGGCCACACAAGCAAGTTGAAGGCTGCTGTCAAATTCTCAGCCTAGGGAAAGCACAGGGTGGGGCTGGCTGCCTGGGAATGGGCTTGCCAGGGGCAATTTGTGGGTTGAGTGGGGCAGGGTCTCAGGGGAACACGAGGTACAGCTGGCCAATCTCACTGGGCCAATGCAGATTCAGAATTGATCATGCGGAGGGGAGGGTTCAACATAGGCAAGATGGCGCCAGTCTGTAGAGTGTACAGGAGGGAGCCCCGACAAAAGAACAATGGACAATGGTGGCTGTACCTCTGGCCCTTGCCCCGATGCTACACAACTCTGCTTTTCCTGTATGTCTCTTGTGCCCCCCAAGCTGCTGACCCTCCACCAGAGCCCAGGGTGAGTGTCTGCAAGTGAGTGAGTGTGTGAGCAGACCCTTTACAGGAGACATCTGAGATTTCAGGTTTCTTCTGTCTCACCCAGATGGCCAGAATCCTCACTGATTTTTACAGTCGGATTTTGTGGGAACTCCTCTTCCGGGGACTGGAAACTTCAGGCTGAGGAACTCCTGTGTGTGGCTAGGGCTCCTACTCCTTCATGGGGGCTTCTGCAGCCATGCTCTCCTTCTTGGTGCTCAATTGCCATATGTGGGTTTGGGGCCAGCTTGTTTCACATTTCTTCCCCTCCTAGTAGTCTTGATGTGGCTTTTTGTTTATATGCTGGACTTCAGGTGGTTCTCCAAGTTGATTGTTTTATAATTTGGTTGTAATTATAATGCAGTAGTAGGAGGAGGTGAACCCCACTTTTACCTAGCTTATCATCTTGACTTTACTCCCCATTACTGGTTTTTAAAAGGTAAAATTTATATAAAATTTTCAGAATTTGCAGGAAAATCTACCTCAGCAAACTACAGAAGCAGTCACTTGTTTCTAAGTGGTTATCCCTAAGTTACATTTTTTAGTTTTAACAGATATGGATTATTTTGGAAGTAGGTGCTCTCTAACATTTGTAGTCTCTGTATTTTCTATGTGTATTTATAGTAGTTTGTTTTCCCCAGAGATCCAATGTCTTTGAGATTTTGCTCTTTACCATGTGGCTTTAGGAGCAAGATCTCATATTGCTAGGATGCCATAATGAAGGAGCCACATTGCTGCTTTTCTTTTCCCATATCCTGAGCAGACCCTGTTATTTCTTCTGTTTATAGTTTATGATTCTGCTTCCACAAAACCAAAGTTCTCTGGTGGTTAATACTTTAGCTGCAACATTCCCTGAGTTAGCGATGAGATTGAAGCTTCCTTAGTTTTGTCCACATCCAAATGCCCATTTTTGTACTGTGCTCTCTATCTTCAGGTGTTCGGGAGGTTCTTCTGTCATTTGTCTACCTACAGACTGATTTGGTTCTTGGCTGCAGTGACGCTATGCAGGGCGCAAGGTAAACATACTCAATTCCCCTGCTTGGAGTCCAGGAAATACGATTTCTGGAGTGGAGAGATTTGTTGTTTGTGCTGTGCTGGTTCATTTGTCTGCATGAATTGTTTAAACATGTAATTCTCTTGGAAGAGTAAGAGTGGTTCTTTCTGCTTCCCACAGTTTTGTTTTCAAAGTGGAAGAAGACTTTGCTATTTAGGCACTGTTTCTATAGATAAAACTAGACATGAAAAAAATTCTAATTCAGATATATTTTACCTATAGAATTGAATAAATTTTAAAATAATAATTACCTATGTTTATAAAGACATGGAAATGCTTGAGGGAGTATAGATGAATACGACCCTTTGGAAGGTAATCTGGTGTGCCCCTCTTTTACAGAAAAATCTAGAAATTAATGAAATATAGAGGTTACAAAGGTTCACATGGTCTACTATATAAAACTTATGCCTGTGCTGTCCACTTATCTGCTGAATTACCTAGTTGTGCCAGACCTTCCTCCTCTGTTTCAGTAGAGGCCAACCCTCTCTTACTGCTGGCTTTTCATCACCTTCCATATGACTTTGTGATATATCAGCCATCACAGGTGAACGAAGAACAGGTTTTATACCATCTGCAACACAGGATTTAACAATTGACTGGGGGAATCTGAATAGAATTCTATATAAGCATTCTATATAAGTAAAAAATTGTAAGCGTTCCACTAAATTATTTCTTCCATAGTCAAAGAGAAAAATCACCCAAGAAGTACAACTGTAGCTTTGATTCCTTTTCTATTCTCCATTCTAAAAGCAGAAATTTCTCCAAATCTCTTCTTTGCAAAATCTCAACAAACTCCAATCCCAACAACAGGTATTGCTCCCAGAACGTTTCATATCTACCAAGAGTAAAACTGGACTCATGCAACACTCAGAGATTCCAAACTGTATTTGTTGCTATGTTCAACTTTTCATGCCTGATATTGGGGGATTATTGAGAGAATATTGCTTGTTTGTGCTTTTATTTTTTTAAATTACACTAGCCAATATTTAATCTATATTATTAGTCTTAAAAAACAGACTAATCTATTGGTGTTTTTCATTAAGTCTACATTTTGTGTACTATTTCATTAGTTTGTGCTTTTATCTTTATTAATTCACTCCTTTTATCTACTTATTTACTTTTTGGTGGGGGTAGGATGTTTGGATTTGTGTATGTATTCATTTTTCAATCTCTCTCGTTTCCTAATAAATGAAATTGGGATTAAATATTTCCCTCTAAGAACTGCTTTATCAGTTTCTGCAGATTTTAATATATTCTCAGTGTCATTCACGGTAATTTATAATTCTTGCTGTGATTTCTTCTGTAATTACAGGGTTAAAAGAACATATGAATTTCTAATCTTATTGCATTGTGCACAGTGTTCAAAGTCATACGGTAGCACCATTTTTTTGTATCTTATTTTAAGCTTAATTTGGGGGAATATTCCATATGTTTTTGAAAAAATTGTATGTTCTCTTTTGGATAAAAGGTTATACATGCATATATATGTGATTTATGTATAAATATTTGTTTTTCAGATCTTCTATATTCTTATATTTGACTTTTCTGCTATACTTATTTTTAAATATATGCAAGTAAATATTCTCAGAGAACTGTGGAAATGCTCCCGTTATGATTGTGGATTTATAAATTTTTCTTTCTAGTTCTAGTAGCTTTTTATGTATTTCTGAGTTATATTTTTAGGTACATTGAGGTTCACGATTAATATATATCAATTTAGATTTTTCCTATTATTATTTTGAAAAATATGTTTTTGTCCCTTGCAGTGTTTTTTTTTCCTTCCATTCTCCCTTTTCTCTTCTTTTAAAAGTCTTATAGGACTGATGCTGAAACATTTCAGGTCTTTGAATTTTTCTTGAATCCCTTCCATATCTTTATTCCTATGTGCTACATTCTGGAAGAATTCAATGACCTGTTCTTCCTGCTTACTAATTTATTCCTCAGTGATATCCATTCTGAGAAGTCAGTCAATCTATTACGATTTTATATTTTTCATTATTTACATCTCTAATTTCTACTATTTATAATGCTGACTTCTTTTTATACTTTAAGATATCACATTTATTTCTGTCCAGATATTTATCGATTTATGATATCTTTCTTCATTTGGTATGAATTCTTAAATTTGTAAAGTTTACTATTCCTCCTTCAATGTGTTAGCTTTCTCAAATGTTTGGGTATTTGTAATTATATTGAGATTTCTCGTTGAATAATCTATTGTGTCAATATGAGTAGCCAGCATTAGAGGTGGAAAAAATTATTGCCATGCCTTATATTCTGCACTGCATTCCATAAAAATGGGGGAATGTGTAGATTGTCATTTAGTTGTCAAAGCTCTCTGCTACCATCAGTCTCCTGGAGCATTGTCCTGTATATCTCTTTGCCTTATGTTGCTATATGCATTGTTGCTTCCTGGAAGTGGATACCATTTTGCTGCCCCTTCCTTTGTAGAGTGTGTGTGTGTGTGTGTGTGTGTGTGTGTGTGTGTGTGAGAGAGGGGGGGGAAGAGAGAAAAAGAAATGTATAGGGCCGTTACATATTTATCACTTTAACTATTCATTATGCCTATTGTCTATTGGCCCTTTCCTGCCCCTGGCTTCTACCCCTCTTGGCATAAACACATTTGGCAATGCTTCTATCTTCTCTGGCAATTTCAACTTTTAACCTCATTCCACCTACTTTCCAGCTTACAGAGAGATCCTTCACACAGTTTCTTCTCACTGAGAATTTGCCTTCCTGTTTTCTACTCTTTTATTCTTAAAGATGAAAAAAAACATGTTTGAACTTATATTTACCTAGCAACATCAGGAGAGTAGGTGAATGTTTTCTTTTTTGTATTTTTCTCTTATCTTTTCTATATTTGACTTTGAACACACATTATTTTTAATAAAAAAAAAACAAGTATTTGTATATATATTAAATTTAAAATAAAAATGTTTTTTATGATTCCATGATGAAAGTGGTGACCCAAGATGAAAGAGAGCTGCTGAACACACCTGCTTCCTTACGATGCTCTCTGGAAACTTCCCATGAAGTCTTGATTGTGACGTGGCAGAAAATCAAAGCCGTAAGCCCAGAAAACATGGCTACCTTCAGCAAGAACCATGGTGTTGTGGTCCAGACTGCCTATAAGGATAAGATAAACATCACTGAGCTGGGACTCCAGAGCTCAACCATTACCTTCTGGAATACTACCTTGGATGATGAGGGGTGTTACAAGTGCCTCTTCAATACTTTTGGTTCCGGGAAAATCTCAGGAATAGCCTGCCTCACCCTCTTTGGTAAGAATCTGAGAATACATTGTCTCTGACTAGAAATGTTATTTCCAAGAATGTTTGGAACATAGTAGTAGTACCTAGTTTTTCAGGAGCCTAACCCCAGAAAGATTTGTGAGAAGACACTTGGCTTTTCATGTCTACTATAACTGTGGTTATGGTTATTGGAAAGTTCATGAGGTCAGTATGAGTCTGTCTGGATTTATCTTTTCTCTGTGGAATCCTG